>NC_056729.1:1789875670-1790088170 GCF_019279795.1 Protopterus annectens
GTGACCTAAGAAAGGAATAACCAGAAAAGCATGTTTATCCTAAATTCAGTGGAGACGTGCAGTGAATAACAAAAGAAAGTAAGTCATGTAATATATTGCTAAAGACAAAAAGAGCACCATTAAGTAATGAAGCAATAACAGCACAATGCTTTGATTTGCTACATAACATTATAGCTTGTTTCAGGATAGGGCTGGGGTATGGAGAGATCTTCTTCCTCAGAGATGTTGAGCTAGAAAAAAAATTGCCTTTGATGCGTGCAATGCAAGCAGATTTTAACAATGTAAAACAATACACTCAACAGTAATTTAGTGATTTAAACTGTGTTAAACTACATCAAACAACTGTGATGACACACTGAACACTTGTTCAAGTTTGACATTTGTGTACACTAATGGCTTACAGTCCCCTCTCCCCTATCTTTTTCTTTAATCCTGCATATATCTCGAACTCCTGAATGCAGCCATAATCTTAAATTCCAAGTTGCCTAATATTCAATTTGTCCCCTACTTTTTCTGAAAAAAAAATCCTTTGTGGCCTACACAATGAACTTTGTACCTCCAGTCTCATAGCTCCCTTCACCCACTCTTTTTTTTCTTTAAACATCTGCATTTGTAATGTACCATCACAACCTAAGTGACCAGTATCATAGTGGGACTGTATTAAACCCACAGCTGCAGAGAATGTTCACGAAACTACAGTTCAAATCTATGTTTGCGCACCATCCTCTTTTTTTCCATTTTCGACATGGGGTTGGGGTGCCAACTACTTCTATCTCTCAATTCTTCTTTCACACACTCCATCCATCATTCATATCTGTGCTGGATGCCCTTGTTTCCACTTGCTTATTTCGTCTCAGTCCCAAATCTTTACCAGATTGTCTTCTGCTTTTCTGCACTTGTGCCCAAACCACTGTAATCTGTTCTCTTTGACCTTCTCTGCAACTGGAGCTACTTTCCCTATAAAGTTCTCCTTTCTTTGTCTGTCCCACAGTGTGCATCCTCTACCACCCATCTCAGACACTTATCTCCATCACCTCAACTGATCTGCTTTTACTGTCCAGGTTTCTGTACCCTACAGTAGTACTGGTCACAACGATGTTTGGTACACCTTACTTTTCAGCTTCTTTAGCATTCTTCTGTCATGCACTATCCCTGAAACTCTGTGCCACTTGGCTACAGCCCCTCTGATTCTAGCTTTGACCTAGTAGTTCAGCCTTCCTTTCTCCCCAACCACCCTTCCAAGGTACTTGAAGCCATTAGCCTATACCATTATATTCCCTTCTGTCTCAATAATCAGCTTCTTCTGATCTGTCACCATTACAACTGTCTTATCTACTTTCAGTTTCATCACATGTGCCTTCAGCTTTGTATTCCATTCCCCTATCCTTTGCTTCAGTTCTTGCTCAGAGTCTGTGTGTAATGTCACATCATCTGCATACAGCAACTTGGTTGATCTCTTCCCTCTAACTTGTTTACTAGTGTAGTCCAGTCCACCATCAGTATGAACACCTGTGGGCTTACAGCTGAACTCTAAATCACACCCACTAGTAAACTCTCTGTTAACCAAAACACTGTTCGTACTTCCCATTGGGTCCTTGTACATAGCCTGCACTAATTCTCATTGGGACCTTGTACGTAGCCTGCACTAATTCTAGTAATGTTTTTAGGACTTCAAACCACTGTAGAACTAACCATATCAGCTTTTTTGGGCATCTTGTCATAGGTTTCTCAGAGTCTAGGAATGCCCAGGTGACACTCTCTTCACTTTTAGTTCTTCTCAACTATCTGTCTTACTACAAACATTGTGTTGGCTGTGCTGCATCCTGACCTAAATCCCAACTGCTCATCTACTATTCTATGTATTTGCTTTCATATTACTCTGTCTATTCATTTATCAATCACCCTCGGCAGAACTTTCACGCAATGCATCAGGAGCTTGATACTTCTGTACTGCCCACAGCTGTGGATGTTGTCTTTGTTCTTGTACGCTGGCCAAGTATGATTATTCTCCAGTCATCTGGGATACGCCTGTCTCTCCATACTGGTTTGAGTACCCTCAGGAGACCTTTCTCCCATATCTTACCAAACACCTTGATCATATCTGCTGTGACCTCATCTGACCTTATTGCTTTCCCTAACTTCATGTTCCTTACCTGCTGTTCATACTTCTTAACAGTGGGCTCCTCCGCTTCTTTTGGCGTATGCTGTGTCTGAGGCAGTACATTTTCTACATCTTTCTGTCTGTGTCTTGCAACCTCATAGAGTTTCACTGTGCCATCTACCAATATACTTTCCGCCTTATTCTTTGCTACTGCAACTCCTCTCTTAACCTCTTTGTTAACCAACCAGTATTCCTACTTAGCCTGGTCTGCCTTTTCTATCTCCAACTTTATTCTGTACTCCTCCTTTCTTTTGACAACTTCCTGGACTTCTGCATTCCACCACCAGCTTTCCTTATGTACTTTATTTCTAAGCCTGGCTCAGCTGCAGATCTGTTCTATAGTCCTCACGCATACTGCTTTGAGGCACTGCATTCTTCAACTCCATCTATTCCCTCTTCTTCCTGAGGTGTTACAGCCCTGAATAATTCCTTGAAATCCTGTGCTTTCTCTCCAATCAACTTCCAGGCCTTTAGCCTAGTACCTGCTGACCTTAGAACCTTTTCTCACCACTGTTTGCAGCAGGCTGTGGAAAACAGTGGTTTATTACTTATTTATTTAACATTTGTTTACTGGGAAAGTCCGAATGGGACAGAGCTCATTTTCAGCGGAGGCCCAAGGAGAAATGCTCCAGATGCATGTCTTTGGAATGTTGGAGGAAACCACAGCACATGGAAGAAACCCACATGAACACAGAGGGGACATGCAGACTCTGCACAGAAGGCACTTCAGCTGAGAATCGAACCAGACAATATTGCTGTGAGATGACAACACTAACCACTGCGTCACCCAATGCTGTGGGCCAACCGTTTCACTGGGGTTGATTTTGCATACTGCTGTGTCTAAGCACATTGTTGTTAAGCCTTTACTAAAGGCACCCATATTATATATTAAATTATTGTGCCAGTGTTAACACTGTTTTATTACCCTAAGCTGCTCTAATCATGCTACAATGCTGCAAGATGGTTACTGGAAGCTATATTTTATTTACTTTCTCACTTATTTACTTCGTTGCTTGAGTAAGGGGATGCCCTAGTGACCTTGTGGTCCTAAACCTAGTATATACCTACAAACCTATCAGTATACATTTCTATACATGTGTTTGTGTGTGTGTGTGTGCGTGTGTGTGTGTGTGTCTCTATGTTATATATGTATGCAGATATGTACATAAATACAATATTTGTCTTCACAACAGTAAGGCGATGCAAACAAAAGGTTCACAGGTGGGGTGGCTTCTGTATGCAACCTGACCATATTTCATCACTTTTTTTTCCTGGGTTACCTACTACAACATACATAGTTAGCCAACATTCTATATAATCTGTAATCAGTTTTATTATTGTGAACTCGTTTTACATTATGTATTTTACTTGTGTACTTGCATACGTTTTGCAAGGAAAGTTTTGTACCTACCATAAATGTAGATGTTCGAGTGTATACACTGCTGCAGTCATTATACTTGGGTTGTCCTGCCGTCAGTCGGTCCCTCAGTCGGCCAGTGTTCCAAAGTCTTGGTCCAGCGTCGGTTGCTGTCGCTTCTTCCCTGAAGTCAGTGCGGCAGGGGTATATAAGATGCAGCCGACGCCATTTTCTTCAATTTTTCTTGCCCCAGATGTCAGGTGCCCCCAAAAACGTAGGCAATGCAAATTGCTAATAAAACATACATAAGAAAAGCAATCAAAAACTTTCAGTTAGCAGCAAATACTCCCCATAGGTAGTAAAGGGTAGAAGGCTTAGGTAAGTACCAGCAAGTAAGAGAGGAAGGAGGGAGGGTAACCTAGACTGCAGCAATGTATACACTCGAACATCTACATTTATGGTAGGTACAAAACTGTACTATGTTCATCGTTTTACACTGCTGCATTCATTACACTTGGGTAGAATCCCAAAGCTGAGGTAGGGTGGCTGGTTCTATAAGGCATTAGGGGTGGCTATAAGGCTATTAGTTTTATTACCCTAAGCTGCTTTAATCATGCTACAATGCTGCAAGATGGTTACTGGAAGCTATATTTTATTTATTTTCTTACTTATTTACTTCATTACTTGAGTAAGGGGATGCCCCAGTGACCTTATGGTCCTAAACCTAGTATATACCTACAAACCTATGAGTATGCACTTCTATACAAGTGTTTCTGTGTGTGTGTGTGTGTGTGTGTGTGTGTCTCTATGTTATATATGTATGCAGATATGTACATAAATACAATTTTTGTCTTCACAACAGTAAGGTGATGCAAACAAAAGGTTCACAGGTGTGGTGGCTTCATATTTCATCACTTTTTTTTCCTGGTTACCGACTACAACATACATAGTTAGCCAACATTCTATATAATCTGTAATCAGTTTTATTATTGTGAACTTGTTTTACATTATGTATTTTACTTGTGTACTTGCATACGCTTTGCAAAGTACAGTTTTGTACCTACCATAAATGTAGATGTTTGAGTGTATACACTGCTGCAGTCATTACACTTGGGTTATCCTGCCATCAGGCGGTCCCTCAGTCGGCCAGAGTTCCAAAGTCTTGGTCTGGCGTTGGTTGCTGTTGCTTCTTCCCTGACGTCAGTGCGACAGGGGTATACAAGATGCAGCCGACACCATTTTCTTCAGTTTTTCTTGCCCCAGATGTCAGGTGCCCCCAAAAACATAGGCAATGCAAACTGCTAATAAAACACATAAGAAAAGCAATCAAAAACTTTCAGTTACCAGCAAATACTCCCCATAGGTAGCAAAGGGTAGAAGGCTTAGGTAAGTACCAGCAAGTAAGAGGGGAAGGAGGAAGGGTAACCTAGACTGCAGCAGTGTATACACTCGAACATCTACATTTATGGTAGGTACAAAACTGTACTATGTTCATCGTGTTACACTGCTGCAGTCATTACACTTGGGTAGAATCCCAAAGCTGAGGTAGGGTGGCTGGTTCTATAAGGCATTAGGGGGTGGCTATAAGGCCCTGCAGCACAGCAGTGGCAAAGCCAGCTCTGGATTTAGAGTAAAGAGGCAAATGGTAATGCTTGGTGAAGGTATGTACAGAACTCCAAGTTGCTGCTTCCAAAATGTCCTTGGTAGGTACTCCTCTGAGGTAGGCAGTTGAAGTGGCTGTTGCCCTGGTGGAATGAGACCTAATGCTGTTAGGTACAGGTTTCCCATGGTGTGTATAGCAGAAACGTATACAGTGTCCTATCCATTTTGAAATGGTCTGCTTTGAAATGGCTTTTCCCTGTGCTCCTGCAGCATATGCTACAAACAATTGCTCAGTTTTTCTGAAAGCTTTCGTTTTGTCCAAGTAGAAGCGTAACTGCCTGTGTATGTCCAAGGAATGCAGAAGTCTCTCCCCTTTATTCTGTGAATTTGGATAGAAAGTTGGCAAGTGAATAGTTTGGTTTAGCACCACACTTGATACCACCTTTGGCATAAAAGTAGGGTTTGTTCTTAAGGACACCCTGTCTTGGTGGAAAATGATGAAAGGTTCCACTGCCATTAGTGCCTGTAATTCTGAAACTCTTCGTGCTGGGGTTATTGCCAGGAGCAGAGCAGTTTTCCTAGAGACATATTTTAAGTCTGCTGAGTTAGCTGGCTCAAAAGGAGGTAAGGTTAATTTTTCCACCACGAAGTTGAGGTCCCAAGGGGCAGTCTTATGTTTTTAGCCCCTCTGAGGTACTGTTTTAGCAAAGGATTAGAAAAAATTGGTGGGTCCGTATTGTAATGAGCAGAGATGGCAGAGGCGTGGATCTTGATGGATGAAAAGGAGAGGCCTTTGTCCAGCATCTCCATTAAGTACTGCAGTATCTGAGGAATATTTGGGACAAGGGGGTCAAGGCTGTGAGCCTGGTTCCAGGCACATAATCTCTTCCATTTATCCAAGTAGGCTTTCCTGGTGCTAGGCCTTCTGGCCTCCAGAATGACATCCATAACAGCTTTGGAGAGAGGCATTGCTTGCTTGACTAAGGAATCTGCCATGCAGCCAGGTTTAAAGTCTTGAGCTGGCTGTGAAGTACTGATTGTTTTGCTGAGTCAGAAGATGTGGGATTTGAGGCAAAATCCAGGATGGACCTTGTGCTAAGTTCTTTAAGATTGGGTACCAGTGCTGGCGTGGCCAGTCTGGGGCAATCAGGATCATCTTTGGCTTTTCTTGCCTTGCTTTTATGAGTACCTTTGAAAGGAGAGGTAGTGGTGGGAAAGCATATACTTGTAGGTTTTTCCAGCTGAATGAGAGGGCATCCACTTTCCATGCTTGTGGGTGGTAAGTCCTTGTGCAGAATTTCTGTAGCTGGCAATTCATGGGGATGCAAAAAGATCTATGTCCGGGCTCCAACATTTTTGTGTTATCATTCTGAATATTTGTGGATGTAATTTCCACTCGTGCGGATCCATGATGTTTCTGCTTAAGTCGTCTGCCAGTGTGTTTTTCACTCCTGGCAGGAATTGTGCTTGCAGATGAACCTGATAGGTTAGAGCTGTGTTCCACAGGTTCATGGCTTGTCTGCAGAGGGGATAAGAATGAGTGCCCCCTTGCTTGTTTATGTACCACTTAACTGTGGTGTTGTCTGTCTTTAGTAGTAGTTGTCCTGGATGCAGAAGGTCTTTGAAAGCTGTAAGGGCATTTTGTACAGCTAGCATCTCTTTTTGATTGATGTGAAGATGCCTTTGTTCTGCGGGCCACTTGCCCTGAATACATTTTCCTGCCATGTGTGCTCCCCAGGCGTAATCCGATGCATCTGTTGTCAGTGTTTGCCTGGCTGTGGGCTGAGTGAAAGGCTGTCCCTTGTTGAGGTGACAGGCTTGAGCCCACCATCGAAACTCCTGTTGAAGGCAAGGAATAAGTGGTATTACTGTTTCCAAACTGTGACAGTGTTGAGACCATACACTCTTTAGGTACCATCGTAGTTTCCTCATATGCAGTCTGGCATATGGAATTAGTAGTATGCAAGATGCCATGTAACCCAAGGCCTGCAGAATTATTCTTGCAGGGAGTTGGGTCTTTGTTGCCATCAGCTGGAAATATTGAGTCAGTTGTCCTTGCTTGGCTGGCGTGAGATAAGACATCTGGGCCATTGTATTTAAGCTGGCACCCAAGAATATTATCTCTTGTGAGGGCACTAGTTTTGACTTCTTTTTGTTTACTGTGTACCCTAGGCAAATTAGCAATCTTTTTACAAATGCCAGATGCTTTAGAAGAATGTCTTTGCCCTCTGCTTGAATAAGGCAGTCGTCCAAATATGGGTAAATTTGAATTCCTTTTTGTCTGCAAAATGCAATTACTGGTGCCAGGCATTTTGTAAAGACCCTGGGTGCAGTAGATAAGTCAAAGGGCAGTGCAGAGAATTGTTAATGCATTGAACCTGCTAAAAATCTGAGGTATCTTCTGCAGTTTTGTCTGATAGGGACATGCAGGTATGCCTCCTTGAGGTCCAAAGTTACGAGCCAAGCTTTCTTGCCCAGCATGGGAAGAAGCTGCTGTAGTGTCAAGATTTTGAATTTCGGAACATCCAGGTAAGTGTTTAGAGAAGAAAGATCCAGAATGGGCCTCTGGGCTTTGTCTTTTCTGGGAACCAGAAAGAGTCTTGAGTAAAATCCTTGTCCTTGCTCCTGTGTTGGTACCTTTTGAAAAGCTCTCATGTCCAGGAGTGCTGTAATTTGTCTGAGCCTGTGCCCATTGATTTGGTGGCAGATTTGGCATTCCTTTTAACCTTGGCAGTGTGTGAAAGTGGAACCTGTAACCTTGAGATACAATGTTGAGAACCCATTTGTCTTTGGTGATCATATGCCAATTGTGACAGAAAAGTGCCAGTTTTCCTCCCAAGGGGGCTGCCAAGAGAACAGTGTTTGGCAGCTGTAGTGGGAAGTCATTGGAGCTGTTTTTTATAAGGTTGAGGCCTGTCTTCCCCTTCTTTCTGGGTTGAAGCACGCCATTGTTGAGGCCTGTAAGGACCTTGTTTGTTGACCTCTGCCTCTTGGACGTCTGTATCTGCCCCTTTGAGGTCTGTCTATAACTGGAAAGGACCAATTCTTTGTTGGTCAATTTCTGCTAAATCGAGGAGGCTGAACCTGTAAGAAATCCTTCACCGTTTGCATAGATTTTGCCTTATCCTCCATTTTCTTTAATACCTCTTCTGCCTTAACTCCAAATGAAACATCCTGCTGCAAAGGTGCATCCAATAATTTTGCTTTAACATGATCTGGTAAAGTCTGTTCTTTTAACCAAGCATGTCTTCTACTGACCGACACTGTAACAGCTGCTCTACAGGAGGCCTCTAATGAATCAAAACCACATTGCAAAGTATGTTTTCCCACTTGTCCAGCTGCATACAATAAATCCTGCATTTCCTTATAATTAGGAAGATCTGAATTTGGAAGCATTTTTTGTTTCAACTGAGACATCAAATATTGCTGATATTTTAGCATGTGAAACTGGCAATTTAAGGCCCTCATTGCTAAAGTTGCAGATGTATATACTTTCTTCCCCCATCTGTCTAATGCTCTGGAATCTCTGTCAGAGGGGACTGGATTTTTTGCTGTAGAGGCTTTTACCCCTTTGGGAGCCTGGGAAATAGTTTCCGGGTCAGCAACAGGGCTTTTATTATAAAGAAATTTGTGAGAGTCAGGACTCTGTAGTATCTGTCTGGCTTAACTGGAGCAGCAGGTAAAGAATCAGGATTTAAACTGGATTCAGAATACACATCATCCACAATATCTAACACTGGCGGAATAGCAAGGGGTCTGTGCTGAGGTAATAAAAGGAACTCTCTGAGCCTTTTCTTGGATTCTGAATAATGCTGGCCCTCCCAATGGAAATGCTCCCTCATGGTATGTAAGGTTTCCCCAAAGGAGTAGTCCTCTGGTGGAGAGGCTGAAGGAATTGATTCCTCAGCATCAGATTCCTCATAAGGGGGTAAAGAATATCCTAGGTCTGAGGATGAAGCTGAAGAAATGGATACCTGGTCGGATGAGTCATAGTCTGCATCCTGTCTAGGCCTTTTATCAGGAAGGGGATGGGACCCCCTGATCAGAGTAATTAAGTCTTCGGCCATTTTGAGCATTTGTTTCTTAGGCATGGAGGCCTGTCCTGGAGAATGTTGAAGTTGTTTCTTTGTTTTTATAGGGGTTTTAGACATAGCAGAAGATTTAATGGTTAACTGAGTAGGTCTGAAAACACCCTCTGATGCTACAGGTTGTTCAGCTACTCTGGATCCCTCTGAAGGGTTAGTCTCGGTAGGCTGTAAATCTGGTGCATCCGAAGGCCCAGCCATCTCCACGTGGGAGTCAGAGGCGGCTTGTAGTTCCAAAGAAGCGGTCGTCAGGGGCTGTGTAGGTACCTCGCGGATAACCGGAGAACCGGCGACTGGCCTAGAAGAGGCTTCGTCATCAGTTTTAGGCCTCGGATGCCTGTCCTTGTCTTTGCGCTTTTTGTGTATTACGGTCGTCGGTAGTTCCGACGGCATGGTGTAATTGAATTTTCTGCCAAAATAATGTCAGGCAAAATCAAACCGACGTTTAATAGTGCGCTTGTTAAACCTAGCACAAAACCGACAACCTGTGACGTCGTGGTCTGGGCCTAGGCATGGGATACAATAAGAATGGAAATCCTTATGAGGTATTTGCTTCCCACAAGAAATACAGTCATTAACTTTTACTGACATCGGACTGAGGCAAGAAAAAGTTTCCCCAATGGGGTACTTAGCTTTGTAGAAGACTTCTGTTCTGGATTCGGAATGAAAATCTCAGGGGTCGGCCGACCGGCACTTGCGAACTGCTTTTGCTTTGGGCACTGCGCAGCAAGAAAGACTGAAGAAATTGGCATTGGCTGTATCTTATATACCCCCGTCGCACTAACGTCAGGGAAGAAGCGACAGCAACCGACGCCGGACCAAGACTTTGGAACTCTGGCCGACTGAGGGACCGCCTGACGGCAGGATAACCCAAGTGTAATGACTGCAGCAGTGTAACACGATGAACATCTATGGAGCTTGTATATGTTTTTTAACTATGGAGCTTTTCTCCCTGGGTCTCCACTGAAAAAGGGCCTCGTCCCAGATGGACCAACACAGTCAACAAATGTCAAATAAATAAATTAGGATCTTCACCAGGTGTTCAGGTTTCCTCCTACATCCCATAGACATACCATAAGTAAACTGGCAGTCCCCTAAACTGACTGTGTGTATGTACAGGGATGGGGGATGCACATGCATGTGTGTGCAAGCATCCTGCAATAGGTCAGTTCCCCGTTTAGGATGAACATCTATGTCTTGCATCCACTGAATGCTGGGATAGGCTCTGGCTCCCTTGAAACACTGTACTGGATTTAGTGGACAATCAAAAAAATGAATTCTGGCTCATGTACAACAGAAGTGTATCCCCTCTGACATTTTAAGCATCTCATACTAGAATCACATCAAAAGTCTGCCTCACATTCTTTACCATTCTGCATTTTCTCTTCAGTCAACAACACAGTCTCAAACTACTTCAATGCATAAGGCAGGTGGGTACTGGGGGAGGGGAGGGTCTTTCTCCCTCTGGAATCACTTGTTCACTTGTTATGGAATTTTTCTCTAATTGATGGTTTGGAATTCAATGAATGGGCACTGCAGAAAGGGAATCACTGGTAATTCTGTCCAACACTCATCACATAACCAGGTATATATATATAATACGTCTGCATGTATGTATATATATATAAAATATGGTTTACACAAACACACACATAGGTTCATAGGTATATACCATGCTAATGACCACAACAACCTTTTAACCTCAGCTATGCATCCGATTTGCATCCAAGTTTGATGCCCTAGATGTTATTGTTTAGGGGTATGTGTAAGCTAGGGCATGTGTGGTCAAATATTTACAAATAACCTCTATCCATTAGAGACATAGGTGACAGACCAGGAATCAATTTCTGATTTCCCAGCCACTAGTCTAGGTTATGCATAAATATGGTTAGGGAAGAACTCTTCTTCACATACACGGGAAGCCTGTTCCAGAGAAGGAGTACGCAAGGATTATGTCCCTCTTGCTAAAGAAAACTAAAGAGGCAGCTTATCGAACTCCTACTTTTTACTGCAATTTAATTGGTTTACCAGAGTACAACTCTGACTTCAATGGACCAATTTCAGTCTTAGCCCAGAGGAACAAAACAAAAGTATACAAGACATTACAGTGAAGTAAAGATAGTTACAGCTGAACACATTCAAACAGAAAATGCAGTACAGTTCTGTCTGACTTGTATGTCTCACCAAAAGATCTTAGAGTGGGTGACAGCTCATCAAGGAGATCATCACCTTGACCACTATATGCAACAGTTAGCAAAAGTCATTAAAAAAATGTCTTTTGCAGAGGGGCAGCCTGCCTTTAGCTCAGATACCCACTGCTACTTAACACTTTATTTTTATTTTACATTTGTTAACTGGGTAGTATCCAGCTGGGCAAGTAGCCCATTTTCAGTGGAGACCCGGGGAGAAAAGCTCCATAACAATAGTACAAAAAAGATTACAAAGAATATACAAAAAGTTTAACAGTTGCCTACAATCACAATTTGCAAAAAAAGAGAATGTAAACAGAAATCATTACATTTCCTAAGCCTTACTACAGGCAGTAATATGAAACTCACTAGATACATAACTAAAATAAACCATTGTGGTTTATTACACTTACCAACTTTAGGATCCTAACACTCAGAGAAAGGGAAACAATCTGAACTCTGTATATAATTGGCTGTTACCCTTCCATCCATAATGAAGGCTCACAGTTTTAAGAAGACATTCAATAAACTGTACTGTCAATGAGAAGAAACTGATGATCTGGCTCTTGCGTTGTCCTCTGAAGTGATGGTTTTTGCTCTGTGTGTACATGTACTGATGCCCTGGGAGTGGTTACAATGCTACTGTGCTACAACAGTAGGTTCTTTATATATGAAGTATAACAATACACTTTTAGAATTTTGTGTGCACATTATTCAGTTACAGTGGTGGCTAGAGGGACACTATGCTTTCAGGGCTACACAATGAACTCCCTCCTACTAGCAAGCCTTTGTATGTGGGACATAACACACTTTCTGTAGATAGCTCTGTATACTGTACAAATGGCTCTGAAATGAACTCTCTTATTTAATACTGTGCAACTCATCTGTTTACTTGGCACAGTTTGCCTATCTAGTTCACGGAGCTATCACGTCAATATTTCGAGTACTCAGCAGACACCGAATTATGAACTAGCTTTTTCTGTGTACTACTCTGGCCACAGTCCCTTTATGGTCCGGATAATGTCTATGAATATCACTGACTCTGTTAAATAATATACATTTGATGATGTAGTTTAACATTACTGCCCCACCACTGTGTCTTGTGTTATGTTACCCTGCTGTACCCAGCCATCATTATTTCAAGACACACTGTCACATCCTGTAGTTACTTCTACACAAGTATGGCGCTGTTATACTGAGAAATAGAACAAAACAATGTATTGCCCCCCCCCCCCCATGTGATGTGGGCTAATTTTATACTGGTAGGGCAATTTTTCAATTGTTCTTAAGAGAGTGAAATGTGAAAAACACCATAACATCTATTGGGGCTTACGCTCTCTGCAGAACCCAGAAAGACTGCAAGATACCTAAAACTGTGTGTAACAAGGAGTGCAGGGAGTGCTGGATAAGTGTGGCCATCTTTTTCGCTGACAAAGTTTATAATGCCCAACAACAGACTTTCAATTTTTTATACTTTAGCCTTAAACTTTTTAGTGCTCAAAAAAGTACAGAATTTGAATAATAATTGGTCAACAAATGTTAAAATAAATAAATAAAATAAAACATTTCACCAAGCCCATCAGGATGTCATACAAGTAGGCTCTGCCTACACCTATGAGAAGTAGGATGGTGTGTTTTAATATAAACAGTCACACAAATATCATCACAGTCTGGCAGCTGGCACAGAGGATTAAGGTTTAACACTGTGATCTAGAGTTTCTGTGGTACAGGGTTTGGTTCCATCAGCCCTCATTTGCCTACTGTGCGACTCTGAGCAAATCACTTAAGCAGACACTGCTGCTAGGTCTCCTCTGAAAAGGGAGTGTGCATCTAGTGGGCCTACCTAGCTAACATAAGGGTATTATTACTATTATGGTCCACAGTGTCAAATTGTACTGAAGTTGTACCCCGCAGATTATTACTGCAACAACTGCAGAATAACGTGCAAGTTACCACATTTTTGTTTATACTGAAGTGCAGTACCACATTTATTCTTTTACAGTGAACTGCTGACAGTAATGCTATTGTACTCCCCATCTAGATCTCTCAGGTCTACAGAAACATATCTTGCTCTGTCCTTTACCTTTAGTGTCCTTCTGATCTTTCTGCATAAACTAAGCATCTAAGCTTTCATCAAGAACATCTGATAGCTTAGACACAAACAGAAATTCTTACCAAACAGGCTGCTATCTAGAAGTAATGCTATACACATACTTTACACCACCTATCCATTAACCTAATGGAAGTTCTTAACACTATCATTGCTACTTAATAAAACTGAAATTCAATTCTGTGGAATATTATGATATATCGAAGATATTTAATTTATGTTTTTTATATACTAATTTTAAATGTGTACTTAATATTGAACATTTGCTGTTTTGTTCTGTACTGTATGACACCTTGTAAAATTTAACTGTTGAACTTTTCTCTTCGGGCCTCAGCTGAAAAGGGACCAGTTATGGCCTAGTTGTACTTTCCTGGTAAACAAATGCTAATAAATAAATACATAAATTATTTCAGCTATTGTTTGCAACTGATTGCAGTTTTGACTGTTGCTGCTTGTATTTATTGTTTCACAGTGACAGAAATTGGAGCTATTGCTCTGAGTTACTGAACCTGAAACTACTGGGTAAGACTTTTTTTCTTTTTTTTCTCTCTTTCTATTAACACTGTAAATGAACTGGTGCAAGGAACTTTTTTGGTTCTGACCTCAGCCACAAGGCAAAGATGATAAAAAAAAATCAATCAATAAATGAAAACATAGAATTAATCCACAAAGAGTTAAAGCAGAAATCTAATATGTGCTGAGTAGAAATGGCAAATTATTCCTTGTAATAATTTCTAGTGTGGAAGTGAAACCGTTTTAAAGCAGTATGCATTCAGTACTCTAACTTAAATTTGTCACGTCTTAGTTGAAACTATGGGGTGTGACTATCTCATTTAAAGTTTACCACTTGCTGCTGATTATGGGTTAGTACTGCTGTGTACAGCTGTTGCTTATACATTTTTTGCACTTGTGAATGCTATCATTCCTGCTTACTGTGCTCAGAGCCTGCAGTAGTTATGCTTTGCATTCCTTCTTAAACATTTATTAAATCATATTTTAAACTGCAAAATATGTTTGTATACATTAGTGAGGAAAACGAATCATAATAGTTTCTATTATTATTGCCATTCAGTATACATGTTTTGCTTTTAACAATTTCATTCACTCCAACATTACATAAACTGCTGAATTCTTGCCTTCCCTTAAATCTTACTCCCCCTCCTGAGCATTATTCTGCATATATTGTTCCCTTGAATTCTATTTATTTCTATGAAGTCTGCACCTTCCCTTTACTAAAGATCTCATCTCCAGTTATTTTAGTTTCTTTATAATAATCAGAACTCCCATTTGAAAATGCCTTTTTCTGGTAATTCCTTTTTTTGGCAGCCAGTAGCATTAAGCTGGTTTTAATGTCAGCGAGTCTTTTGGGTTTTTAATACCATAACAGGAATGGACCTCATTCCTAAGTCAAAGTCTGATCAAAGTTCATGAAATTAGTACTATTACAGTCTTTCATGCTAGCCAAAACTGCTCTTCGTAGCATCCGCAATGTGCCCAGAAATTACTCTTGTAATTCATATGGAGTTACATGTATGGCTAGCATATCTAAATACGACTGTAAATTCTTTTTTTTAGAAGACCCATTGCTCCTACCACTGTTGGAACTATCTGGATATCCTCCTTCTATATTGCCCTCATTTATGCCTGCAAATCCTGGTATTTTACGACTTTCTCTCTGTGCGCAAAACACTGTAGTCACTGAGTAGAGCAAATTTAGTGATCAATACTACTTTTTTCTTCTTTTGTGGACCACTATATCTGTTTTACCCATATCTATTTTTTTTAACTGTTGGTAATGGGTAATCCCATGGGATATAAACTTCATAATTCTCTGTAATGCTTTGTGACACATGCCCAATGCTTCTCAGCTCCTTCAACACTGTTAATATCTGCACAATCCCCAATGCAATAGTCTTGAAGCATCATTATACTTTCAATATTCAGGCCCTCTGCCATTAGTGCATCACATTCAGAAACAAGATGTGCAACTGTTTCAGTTCTGTTGCAGAGAATCTGCATATGTCTATTTCTTCCATAAGTTTAATGGGCTTTGTAAACCAACGTGTATATAGTCCACTATCCCGGGCCGCTAATATTAACCTTTCATTGTTTGGTTTAAATTCACCTCTCCTAAACCATTATTGCATCCATACCTCTCAACCTGGAAACATCAAAAATCTGGACAAAGGCCCAAGAAAAACAGGTACAAATCTGTATGTTGATTAACATAAAATTTACATACATTATGTAACCCTACCCACTCCGCTGGAATTGTGAGATATCAACTTTCAAACGCAAACTGAAGAACAGACAACCAAAATATGGCCCCGGACCCTGTAGTAAATGGGGGTTGGGAGGGTGGCCTAATGGTTAAGGTATTTGCCTTACAAACACAAGGTGCAGGGTTTGAGTCTCACAAGGGATAATTGGCTAGGCTTAAAATGGCTCGCAAGGGCAGTTAGCCTAGTACTAACCTATGAACCCATGTTAACATTTTTTTTTTTTTTTTAAATGTGTAGCAATGATGTTCACTGGGAAGGGAGAAGATGATGACCCTTAGGATTTTGTTTTTGGTGATTTGCAGTATGTGGGTTTTGTGGTAAAAACAGGCCATTTAATGGTATAGCAATAACCCACGCCTGGGTGTGGGTAATGCTGAATTTACCCACGGTTGGTGTGGTTTGGTCACGAGGGCGAAGCCCGAGTAGCCAAACAAAGACAACAGTGGGTAAATCCAGCATTACCCACATCCAAAAGTGGGTTATTGCTATTATGCAATGACATTACTTAAGAAAAAAAATAATTACTTTTCTTAAAAAATGGCATTGTATAATGCCTCCCTGCTGTCCTTTCCCAGCTGTCTGGTATTCTGCGGCTGTTCTGATGTACTGCACATGCGTATGCTTACGCAGTACATCAGAGATGTGGGCAAAAGCAACGGAGAAAGTAAGATCTCTGTTGCTTTTTAGAAACTGTCTCGCTATGTTAAAGGAGCTTAATATAGCGAGACAGCTTTAAAAAAAGCAATGGAGACACTCTGTTGCTTTTTTAAAGCTGTTTCGCTATGTTAAACCCACTTAACATAGCAAAACAGTTTTGAAAAAAGCAACGGAGATAGGAAGATCTCTGTTACTTATTTTAAAGCTGTCTCGCTATGTTAAACTAATTTAACATACCGAGACAGTGTGTAAAAAGCAACGGAGATCTTGCGTTATCCGTTGCTGTAAAAAAAGAGTTATACTAATGGAAAAATTCCGGGCGCCTGGACCTTTTTCCATTAGTATAATTCTGATTTACAACGTGCACGCTGACCAATCAGCGTGCACGTTCTGGAATATTACTGGGGGTCGTTGTATAATAGGCAATATTCTAATCTTAGCAAAAGAATATTATAGTTTGCTAGGATCTCCAAAAGTAATTTGTCATGGCCAACTGATCAGTGGCGCAGCTAGAGTTTGTGCCACCCAGGGCTATCTTTGAGTTTGTCACACTTCCCACCTCACAAAATCATGGTCTAATGGGGCATCCCCATATAAAGTCCTCCCTCCTGCAGACATTCCAATGTCCCATTTCTTGGCTATTTTGCCCCATTTACCATAAACAGTGTAAAGTGCACACTGCTTTATTTCTACAATGATTATTCGGATTTCATTTAAAACTTGTATTTTACATTTTATAGCACAAATACTAATAGACACATGCTAAACAAAGTAATACAGTCTCACAATGAAAATAAACTTTGCATTAAAACGTCTCAGCCCCTGAAACAAAACCCAACATTCATTGAAACCCACGTTCAAAGAAAATGCATCTGGCCAGTGGTGGATAAAGATTACCTTTGGGATGTTTTGAAATCATAGGACCCTAGCACACAAAACATACATGCATTCATTGATGCACCTTCCTGACTGTATTAAATTATATTCCTTGTATAATAAAAGCACACTTGTTAGAGCGCATTTTAAATTTATTGTTTTGAACACTTTTGCAGTAAGTAATGAAACAAAATACATGAACCAATAATGACAAAACTGCACAATTCAGAACATTTCCATCATAAAAGTTTACTCAAACTTCCACGATACACCAGTATCAGTAAATAAGAACAATCTTTGCAAAAGTAAAAGTCATCTATATAATTCCACATTAAAGAGATCTGTAATAAAGAGGTTGCTGCTAGCAAACAACTTTATATTTCATTGTTTCATATGCAAATAAAGTTCCTGTTGCCCTTGAGGAATAAATTGCCTGTTACATAAAAAAAATGATAATCTAATAATGCTGCAATAGGGAATGGATGGAAAACTGTTAACAGGTTCATAGTTACTAGGTATCTCCACCAAAGAGGACATTCTCAGGACTGCAGCATCCACCCCCTTTAAAAGTACAACACAGTACAGTATCAGAAATCCATCTACATACTATGGGAGCAGAAGCCACAGCCTTCTGCATCAAAAGCAAGTACTCTACCTGTTGTGCTAACAACAATATAAACAGACTTAGCATAAGCAGCACTAAACTTCTCTCCATGAAGAACTATGCAGCACAAGAAATTTTGAAAAAGAAAAAAATATGGGGGGGGGGGGGGGGGCAAAGGCCCAAAACCAGGGACACATTTTAAACATTGCATGTATAATCTTAGAAAAGTTGCTAGAATAAAATGTTTGTGTTACCATGCGTTTCCTGAAAGATAGGAAGACTGAAACTTAAATGACTATCATTATTTAGTGAATTCAGTTCTAACTAATTTGCTAGAAAACCACACATTTTAAGAGGAACAGGCCAAAGAGTCAAACACTGAACACAAGTGGTGGTGTGGGTAGGGAATTCAGGCTCTTGCTCCTTGTACCTACGGTAGAGGGTTTGAGCCTGAGTAACATTAACCACCAGGTATACTTAACTGGGGTATTTTCACACACACACACACACACACACACACTCACACACACACACACACACACACACACACACACACACACACACACACACACACACACACACACACACACACACACAAACACACACACACACACACACACACACTCACACACACACACACACACACACAATGCCAGCAGATAAAATAAATGCGCGCACACACAATGCCAGCAGATAAAATAAATGCACACACATGCAATACCCGCAGATAAAATAAATGCACACACATGCAATGCCTGCAGATAAAAAAAAATGCAGACACACGCAATGTCAGCAGATAAAATAAATGTGCACACATGCAATGCCTGCAGATAAAATAAATAAATATGCACACACATCTTGGCCACTAAGCTTGTAAAATACATTAATGCCAGCAGATAAACACGAATGGTTCTGATTAGAATGGCATCAGCAGATAAATACTAATGGTTCTGATTAAAGCGACCATGTATGAATAAATGCACAACAAATTACAGTTCTATACACTTACCATAAATGTAGATGCTCGAGTGTATTCACTGTTGCAGTCATCACATTTGGGTTATCCTGACAGGGGTAGCCCTCAGTTGGCCCGAATACCAGAGGCTTAGTATTTCTGCGTCGGATGCTGTCGCTGCAGGACTGACGTCAGGCTGTCAGTGGTATAAAATCAGACAGCTGACACCATTACTTCAGTTTTCTTGCCCTCTCAGGGATGGAGGGGGGAACCAGGACTGCAACAGTGAATACACTCGAACATCTACATTTATGGTAAGTGTACACAACTGTACTATGTTCATAGTGTTTCACTGTTGCAGTCATCACATTTGGGTTGATTCCCAAAGCTGAAGAAAAGGGTGGAAACAGTCAAGAAGACTGGGGGCTGGCTAGGATGCCCTGCAAGACTGCGGTAGCAAAGCCTGCCCTGGATTTGGAGAAGATAGGTAGGTGGTAATACTTGGTGAAGGTATGAACAGATGTCCATGTTGCAGCTTCCAGGATGTCCCTGGTTGGGACCCCTCTGAGAAAAGCTGCAGAGATGGAGGCTGCCCTGGTGGAATGTCTCCTGACCCCCTTTGGGGGTGGGTTTCCCATGCTGTTTGTAGCAGAAATGGATGCAGTGTGCTATCCATTTGGAGATTGTTTGTTTGGAGATTGCCTTGCCCTCTGCCCCTGCTGCGAAGCTGACTAGCACTTGATCAGTTTTTCTAAAAGATTTAGTCCTGTCCAGACACAATCTGAGCTGTCAGTGCACATCTAGAGAGTGCAGAATCCTTTCCCCTTGTTTTGTGGATTAGGGAAAAAGGTGGGCAAATGAAGTGACTGGTTGGCAGCCACATTGGATACCACTTTAGGCATGAAGGATGGGTTAGTCCTGTCAGCATGGAAAATGATGAAGGTCTGTACAGCCATGAGTGCTTGTAGCTCTGACACTCTTCTAGCTGAAGTGATGGCCAGAAGCAAGGCTGCCTTCCAAGAGAGAAAGTTTAACTCTGCTGAAGCTGCAAGTTCAAAGGGGGGTAGGGTGAGCTTTTCCAACACAAAGTTAAGGTGCCAAGCTAGGGTAGGAGCTCTTCTGGCTGGCCTTAAGTTGTTAGCCCCAATTAGGAACTGTTTGATGAGAGGGTGTGAGAAGACATGTGGCTCTGTGTTTTAATGAGCAGAGATGGCAGAGGCATGAATTTTAATAGAAGAGAAGGATAGACCCCTGTATAGTAGGGGTCTGCTAGGTAATCCAGGATGAAAGGTAGGGAGGGCTGTGTTGTTCCGGCTCCCTTAGCCTGGATCCAAGTGTAAAATCTTTTCCACTTGTCAGCATAGGATTTTCTAGTGCTGGAGCATCTGGCCTCACGTATAACATCTAGGACTTGTTTGCTTAGGCTGGCAGCTTGAGGAGAGGTCAGGGAATAAGCCAGGCTGCCAGGTTAAGGGTCTGCAATTGGGGATGCATGAATTCTCCATTCCTCTGGGTCAGGAGTGTTGGGATCTAAGGTAGGTGCCATGGTGGCAGGGGGTGACAGGCTGCACAGCAGTGGGTACCAGTGCTGGTGTGATCAGTCTGGGGCAATCAGGATTGCCCTCGTTTTTTCCTCCCTTATCTTGAGCTGTACCCTTGAAATGAGTAGTAGAGGGGGAATGCATGGACCAAGAGGTTTACCCACTGGAAGGATAGAGCATCCACTTTCCAGGCCTTGCTGTGAGGTTCCCTGGTGCAGAATATTCTGAGCTGATGATTGGAGTGGGAGGGAAAGAGGTGCACCGTCTGGGTGCCCCATTTCTAGGTTACAAGGGTGAAGGTTCTGAGGTCTAGCTGCCACTCGTGTGGGTCTAGCAGGACTTTGCTCAAGTTGTCTGCCAGAGAGTTTAGGGAGCCTGGCAGGAATTGTGCTAGCAGGTGTAGTTGCATGACTGAGGACGTTTGCCAAAGGGTCATGGCGAGCCTGCAGAGAGGATAAGAGTGAGTCCCTCCCTGCTTGTTGATATACCACATGACTGTGGTGTTGTCTGTTTTGATCAGTAGAGGCCACGGGGAGAGATGGGGTCTGAAAGCTGTCAGGGCGTGCTGAGCAGCTAGCATCTTTTTTTGGCTGATGTGCAGATGTATTTGATTTTGGCTCCAATGGCCTTGAATGCACCTGCCGTACAGGTGTGCACCCCAGGCATAGTCTGATGTGTCTGTAGTGAGGGTCTGGGTGGCATGGGGTTGTGAGAAGGGAAGTCCCTTGTGGTTGCATGTTGCTGCCCACCAAAGAAAATCTTTCCTTGGACAAGGTATCATTGGTATGATAGTTTCCAGGTCTTGAGAGTGCTGACACCAAAGGCTTTTTAGGCACCACTGTAGTTTCCTCATATGCAGTCTGGCATACGGAATGAGTAGAATGCAGGAGGCCATGAACCCTAGAGCTTGCATGATTTTCCTTGTGGATAACTGGTTTTGGTGGATAGTTGTGAGAAGTAGCCTGTCAGATAGGGCTATACTGCTCAGACAAGCTCCACGTGGGTTTACAGAGTGGTCCTAGCAGCAAGGAACTCGAAAAAGCGACTACCTTCTGGATTTAAGTATCTTTGCCTTTTTTTCACTGAAAATAGCTTCTTCTGCTTACTTTGAACTAGCCTGAACTGTTTTTTTACTGATTACTGCATTTATTTTGAAATCTGCACTTAAAGTTACATTTAGTCGAATTTAATCGAAAGTTTGCTTGTTTGTTTGTTTAATTTAACTGTGGAGGCTGCCCACTAAAGTGTGCTAGCCTGTGTAACTAATTTATCACTGTCTCTGCATTTTCTGTGTATTTCTATAAAAAAAAAAAAACAAAAAAAAAAAAAATAATCCTTGTTTTCCCGCCTTTCTCGACTAGATTAGACCAGTATACAGGCATTGCTGTATTCTGGGCTGTGGTGTAGTTCCTGTGTTGTCCATTACCTTAACTGGATAGAAGGAAGTTTCTTTGCTCACCAGTGGGAGTGGGGAGCCTTGAGCAGCCTACCTGTCCTTGGGGGAAGTGACCTCAGCACAAGACGCTGTAGTAATTGGTTGTTTGGGACCATTCCTAGCTCTTTTGTAGTTCACTGCTTAAAATCCGCCTCTGGGCGTTTTTTTCTGGCTGTACTGCTCAGACAAGCTCCACGTGGGTTTACAGAGTGGTCCTAGCAGCAAGGAACTCGAAAAAGCGACGACCTTCTGGATTTAAGTATTTTTGCTTTTTTTTTTTAACTGAAAATAGCTTCTGCTGCTTACTTTGAACTAGCCTGAACTGTTTTTTTACTGATTACTGCATTTATTTTAAAATCTGCACTTAAAGTTACATTTAGTCGAATTTAATCAAAAGTTTGCTTGTTTGTTTATTTAATTTAACTGTGGAGGCTGCCCACTAAAGTGTGCTAGCCTGTGTAACTAATTTATCACTGTCTCTGCATTTTCTGTGTATTTCTACAAAAAAAAAAAAAATAAATAAATAAAAAAAAAATCCTTGTTTTCCCGCCTTTCTCGACTAGTTTAGACCAGTATACAGGCAATGCTGTATTCTGGGCTGTGGTGTAGTTCCTCTGTTGTCCATTACCTTACTTGGATAGAAGGAAGTTTCTTTGCTCACCAGTGGGAGTGGGGAGCGTTGAGCAGCCTACCTGTCCTTGGGGGAAGTGACCTCAGCACAAGAAGCTGTAGTAATTGGTTGTTTGGGACCATTCCTAGCTCTTTTGTAGTTCACTGCTTAAAATCCGCATTTGCACGGTCGTGCGCATAGCGCAGTGCCAGTTAAACTTTTTCTGGCTCCGCCAAGTCTGCTCTTCAATTTTTCCCTTAGAACTGTTCTACTTGCAATCTAAACAGCCTATACTCCATCTGAAAAGCTCAGCACTTGCTCTTAAAGCATTTTTTATACAGATAAAGCACTCAAACAAAAGAAAGTACTTCATTCACCTAAATTCTGTTGAGTACCCATTTCCCTATAGGTCCTTTCTGACTCAGTTACACAGCAATCTTTTTCACTATTTCTAGCATGTCGAAGGGTCAGTTGCTGGCGTCCTCTCCTGTTCAGCTGGTGAATCTGGGAATCTTGAGGCAATGTTACAATTGCCTCATGTACACAGACAACCCTCTCCTCCTCCCAACAAATACAAATATATGCGAGAGATGCAACTATACAGCCAAACTGGAGGCTGAGCTCTCTCAATTCAGTACTGGCAAGACCAGTCAGGAGGAGAAGGTAACCACGCACACCACAAACCCAGTCTCACATAGAACTATCACAACTGCAAACCAAACACAAACACACAAAAACATAATCGGAGGCGCTGATTAAAAATCTACCAAAACAACAGAGGCCTCCAAAGCAGACACCCAAGCAACCACCACCTCAAGACATAGCACATGCAACACATAGTTCACAAAGTCAGTGTGCTAAACAGTCACAGCCCTTAAGGCCAAACAACATGCCAGACACACTTGTAATAGGTGACTCCATAGTCAGACACACTGACGTCCCGCTCACCAGACTGAACAAGGAAAAGGTCACAGTAAGCTGCCTGTCGGGAGTTAGAATCCGCCACATAACACAAGCACTCAGGTCACTCCACAGCAAGTACAAATATGACTCAGTCATTGTACATGCCGGTGTGAATGACCTGAGACTTACCTCCCTGGACTACATGAAAAGAGACATAGAGGCGCTCTCTGATTATGCAGCCCAGGCCGGTATGACCCTGACCCTGAGCAGCATCTTACCCTCACCAAGAATGATGCCACAGTACAAAGACAAAATGATCAGTTTTAACAACTGGCTTAATTACTGGTGTCATTCTAAGGGGATCCAATGTCTGTCTGCTTGGGATGACATGCTTGACAAGCCACGCTGCTTCGCAAGGGACGGCTTGCACCTGTCACCCCTGGGCTTCCGGATATTGGCCAAGGCTCTTGCCACTCCCATAGTGCCTTTTTTTGGCAAGGCTCAAATGACAAAACTACCTCACTAGAAAACACAAGTGGAAAAAAACTAAGGGTAATGCTGCTCAATGCCAGAAGTCTAAACCTCAAGGTGCACGCCTTCGAAGCCCTCCTCAGTATGGAGAACATCGATGTCTGTGCAGTGACTGAAACCTGGTTCAAGGCTCCTGAGAGCACCCCAGCACTATCAGGTTTTACCTCATATCATGTTTCCGGCCCCAAAACCTGGACCGAACCACAAAAGTAGGGGGAGTATCCATTTTCATCAAAGATACCCACACCTCCAGGTTAGTGGCAATGCACGAAGCATCGGAGACTATCCAGGTGCAACTAACCATAGGCAAAACTGCCTTACAGTTTGTAGCATGCTACAGACCACCCTCTCAAACTCAGGAACCCCACACAGCCTTCCTGAAGACACTGGAGAGTATGAATGTCTCTCCAAATACCATCATTTTGGGAGACTTCAACTACCCAAACATAGACTGGGAACATTACTCAAGCCCCAACACCCTAGCCCAAAGGTTCCTAAAATTCATAAACTTAAATGCAATGGAACAACTAGTCACCATTCCCACAAGAGGAGACAATATACTAGAACTGATCATCACAAACATGGGGACTAAATGCTCCACACCGGAAGTATATCCCTCTTTGGTAAGATCAGACCATAAATTAATCTCACTGGAAATCCACATCCCGCCCCCACCCCCTGCACAAAAGACCACAGTGAAGAACTTCTCAAAAGCAACCTTCACACTTCTTAAGACTGAAGTGGTATCCTTCAAGGCCCCCAGGCCAGTGGAAACCACAACCCACACGGCTGAATCCTTTGCAAATGCCTTCTATGGGCACCTTCAAGAATGCATGGATCATGCAATCCCAAATAAAACCAAGACCCATTCCCCCAAAGGCAGGTGCCCGGTCTGGTGGACCCCAGCCATAAACTAACTTTACAACAGAAGGAGGAAGCTACTACATGACAGAGCAAAATCCCTAAAAGGGAAGGCATCTCTGATCAGTACTAGCAAAAAACTACGATCACTCATAAAATCATCCAAGGCCAACTTTGAGAGAAAAATCTCAAAAGACACAAAAGACAATCACAAGGCCTTCTTTAGCTATGTTAGAAACCTGGGTGGAAACTCCCAGATATGCTCAGAGTTAGTCCAAAATGACACAAAATACACTGAACCCACTGACATTGCCAACATTCTGGCAGACAGGTTCAGTGCAAATTTCTCCTCCCCCTCCCCCCCAAAAGGAGAAATAACTATCCCAGCAGAGTGTAGCCTCCCTAACATCTCAGATGCCCAGGTGAGAGCCGCCCTCTCTAAAGCTAAAAACACAGCATCAATGGGACCGGATGGTGTCCCGGGCTGTGTGCTACATGAACTCACAGAGGAACTAAACCCACACATAAGGCTGCTGTTTAATCTTAGCCTTACTACAGGATACGTACCCAAAGAGTGGCGTACGGCAACAATGGTCCCACTTCACAAAGGCGGTGCTTCTACGGACCCTGGAAATTACCGCCCCATAAGCTTGATGAGCCTGGTCTGCAAAGCTATGGAGAGGATCATTATGGAACTCATAAACAAAGACATTGGGGACCTACAGACATTGGATCCTACCCAATTTGGCTTTGTCAAGGGCAGATCCTGCCTTTTGAACTTGGTCGACTTTTTTGAAACAGTCACTAAGGCCATTGATGAGGGTAAGGCAGTTCACACAGCCTACCTTGACCTTGCAAAAGCCTTTGACACAATACCCCACTCTGGCATCATAGACAAACTCACCAGCTTAAATGTAAACCCACATGTCACAAGATGGGTTGCAAACTGGCTCAAGGACAGAACCCACTGTGTCAGAGTTGCTGGAGCTATGTCAGACTCTAAGCCAGTCACAAGCGGTGTCCCACAAGGCTCAGTCCTGGGACCCCTCTTGTTTGGCATTTATTTTTCCGAGGTACAGGCAAACATAGGAGGATTGTGGCTGACAAAGTTCGCAGATGACTGCAAACTGGGCGCCATAATCGATACTCCAGCGGACACAAACATCCTTCAGAGAGGCCTCATAGAAACGGATAATTGGTGCAAGAGCCATGGCCTTAAGCTGAACGCCAAAAAATGTATAGTCATACCCTTTGGGAAAAACAAGGTACCGACAAATTACCACATAGGCGGAAATCCATTAAGTACGGAAGAGGTAATCAGGGACCTAGGGACCCAGGTTGACAGTAACCTCTCATTTGACACTCACACTGCCAAAGTGGTTAGGAAGACCTTCTATATTGCCCACCTTATCATGAAGGGTTTCACATCTAGATCAAGAGAGGTCATTGTGCCCCTGTACTCTTCTCTTATCAGGCCAATGATGGAGTACAATGCCCCATTTAGGATGTATCTCACCCGACACCTGCAGCAGTTGGAAAGACCCCAAAAGTTCCTCACCAAGAGGATAAAGGGTCTTAAACATATGTCATATGCTGCCCGACTGAAAAAACTCCAGCTCTATTCAGTCGCATACCGCCTACTCAGAGGTGATCTGTACCTGACGTACAAGGCCATGTCCAATCCTGAATTAATGGACATGCTCCACCTCAGAAAATCCAAATCCATCAGAGCCACGAGAAGAAGTGACTTAAACCTCAACACAGAAATAAATAGGACGTGCTGGAGGAACAGATTCATAACCCAGAGGCTCCCTACACTCTGGAACAGAATCCCAGTCCATGTTAGGCAGAGCCCCTCACTGACTCTATTTAAGAGAAATCTCGACGAGTGGATGGGAGATCGTAGGTTTACCCCAGGGGTCATCTCTGTGTCACTACTAGACAGAGGCATAGTAAACTAAACCCCAAAAGGGTGTAGTATTCTCATCCTAAGGGGTGGTGTAAGCCACACACACTCTGGCGAGGCTTATAAATGCCCTAGGGCAGATAGCCTAGTACGAACCTATGAAGCTAAGATAGGCTTGTTTTTCTGGAGTAACGAATGCCATCTGGGATGCTGTGTCCAGGCTTGCTCCCAGGAATACAATTTTTGTGTGGGGACTAATTTTAGGTTCATAGGTTTATACTAGGCTATCTGCCCTAAGGCATTTATAAGCCTAGCCCAAAGTTTTGTGGCTTACGCCACCCCTTATATGAAAAAATACTGTGCCCATTAGTTTGTTGTGCCTCTGTCCAGCAGTGACACAGAGATGATACCCGGGGTAAACCTACGATCTCCCATCCACAGGTCAAGATTTCTCTTGAACAGAGCCAGCGAGGTGCTCTGCCTCACATGGACCGGGATTTTATTCCACAGCATAGGGAGTCTCTGAGTGATAAATCTATCCCTCCAGCACGTCCTATTTATATCCGTGCTAAGGTTTAAGTCGCTTGCTCTAGTGGTTTTGGTGGATTTGGATTTTTTGAGGTGGAGCATGTCCATTAATTCCGGGTTGGACATGGCCTTCTATGTCAGGCACATGTCACCTCTGAGCAGACGGTATGCGACTGAATAGAGCTGGAGTTTCTTCTATCTGGCAGCACATGACAGATTTTGGAGTCCCTTTATCCTTTTGGTGAGGAACTTTTGGGGTCTCTCCAATTGCTGCAGATGTCGGGTGAGATGCATCCCGAATGGGGCATTGTACTCGATCATTGGTCTGATAACTGAAGAGTACAGGGGAACAATGACCTCACTAGATCTGGATGTGAATCCCTTCATGATCAGGTGGGCAATGTAGAAGGTCTTTCTAACCACTTTAGCAACGTGAGTGTCAAAAGAAAGGCCACTGTCAACCTGGGTCCCCAGGTCCCTGATAACCTCTTCTGTGCTTAGTGGATTGCCAACTATATGGTAGCTTGGGGTTACCTTGTTTTTCCCGAAGGGTATGACTATACATTTTGGCGCTTAACTTCAGGCCATGGCTCTGGCACCAGCTATCTGTTTCCGTGAGACCCTACTGAACGATATCCGAGTCCCATGCACTTTCCACTATGGCCCAGTTTGCAGTCGCCTGCAAACTTTGTCAGCCAAAGTCCTCCCATGTTGGCCTGTACTCTGAGAAGTAGATGCCGAACAATAGGGGGCCAAGGACCGAGCCCTGTGGGACACCACTTGTGACCGGCTTGGAGTCTCACATAGCGCCAGCAACTCTAACCCTGTGGGTTCTGTCCTTAAGCCAGTTTGCAACCCATCTTGTGACATATGGGTTTACATTTAAGCTGGTAAGTTTTTCTACAATACCCGAGTGAGGTATTGTGTCGAAAGCCTTTGCAAGGTCAAGGTAGGCTGTATGGACTGCCTTTCCCTCATCAATGGCCTTGGTGACTGTTTCAAAGAAGTCGACCAAGTTCAAAGGGCATGATCTGCCCTTGACGAAGCCAAACTGGGTCGGGTCCAATGTCTGCAAGTCCTCTATATCTTTGTTTATGAGCTCCATTATGATCCTCTCCATAGCTTTGCAGACTAGACTTGTTAAGCTTATGGGGCGGTAATTACCAGGGTCTGTAGAGGCACCGCCTTTGTGGAGTGGGACCACAGTTGCCGTACGCCACTCCTTGGGCACGTATCCTGTGGTAAGGCTGAGATTAAACAGCTGCCTTATGTGTGGGTTTAATTCCTCATTTAGCTCGTGTAGCACACAGCCGGGGACACCATCCAGTCCCATTGATGCTGTGTTTTTAGCTTTAGAGAGAGCAGCTTTCACCTGCGCATTTGAGATGTCTGGGAGGCTACACTCCGCTGGGATAGTTATCTCTCCTTTAGGTGAAGTTTGCACTAAACCTGTCTGCCAGTATGTTGGCAATGTCTGTGGGTTCAGTGATTTTTGTATCATTTTGGACTAATTCTGAGCATATCTGGGAGTTTCCACCCAGGTTCCTAACATAGCTGAAAAAGGCCTTATGATTGTCCTTTGAATCCATGGCAATTTTTCTCTCAAAATTGGCCTTAGTTGATTTTATGAGTGCTAGTATTTTTTACTAATAATGATCAGGGTGACTTCCTTTATGGATTTTGTTCTATCATGTAATAGCTTTCTCCTCTTATTGTAAAGTTTGTTAATGGCTGGGGTCCACCAGACTGGACACTTGCCCTTTGTGGAAAGAGTCTTGGTTTTATTTGGGATTGCCTGATCCATGCAGTCCTGGAGGTGTTCATAGAAGGCATTTATAAGGGCTTCCGCAGCTTGGGTTGTGGTTTCCACTGGCTCAGGGGCCTTGAAGGATACCACACCAGTCTTGAGTAGTGTGAAGTTTGCTTTAGAGAAGTTCTTCACTGTGGTCTTTTTGTTTGGGGTGGGGGGATGTAGATTTCCAGTGAGATTAGTTTATGATCAGATCTCACCAATGAGGGATATACTTCCGTGTGGAGCATTTTGTCCCCATGTTTGTGATAATGAGATCTAGTATATTTTCTCCTCTCGTGGGAACAGTGACTAGCTGTTCCATGGCATTTGAATTTATGAACTCCAGGAACCGTTGGGCTAGAAAGTTAGGGCTTGAGTAATGTTCCCAGTCTATATTCGGGTAGTTGAAGTCACCCAATATGATGGTGTTTGGAGATACATTTATACCCTCCAGTGCCTTCAGGAAGGCTGTGTGGGGTTCCTGAGTTTGAGAGGGTGGCCTGTAGCATGCTACAATTTGTAGAGCAGTTTTGCCTATGGTTAGTTGCACCTGGATGGTTTCCGAAGCTTCGTGCTTTGCCACCAACCTGGAGGTGTGGGTATCCTTTATGAATATGATTTCTTTTCGTTGATAGTAAATCCCAGGGAGGTCAGTAGGTCTTTTACAAAGGTCAGGTGCAGTAACAGCTTTTCCTGACTGCCTGAATCAGGCAATCATCTACGTAGGGGTACATTTGAATATTTCTTTGCCTGGAAAAAGCAATGGCTGGAGCCAGGCATTTTGTGAAAACTCTGGGAGCAGTGGATAAGCCAAAGGGAAGCACAGAGAACTGAAAGTGCATTGATCCTGCCCCGAAACGTACATATTTCCTGCAAGACTTCTTCATTGGGATGTGTAGGTAGCCCTCTTTTAGGTCTAGGGTGGCTAACCAAGCATCCTTGGAAAGCATAGGAAGAAGCTGATAGAGGGTGAGCATTTTGAATTTTGGTATCACCAGAAAGGTGTTTAGAATGGATAGATTAAGGATTGGGCGCCAGGTGCCCTCTTTTCTGGGTACCAGGACGAGTCTGGAATAGAAACCTTGGCCTATCTGTTCTGCAGGAACATGCTGTATTGCCCTCATGGAGAGCATGGAAAGGACTTGCTTTTTGGCCTCTGCCCACTTATTTGGAGGAAGATCTGGGAACCCTTTTGGGGTTGGCAGTGTGTGGAAATAAAATTTGTATCTCTGGGACACTATGTTGAGGACCCATCGGTCATTGATAATAGAGGCCTAGTTGCTTGCATGGAAGGAGGGCTTTCCTCCTAGAGGCAGAAGCAGGTGGGCAGAGGTAAGGGGTGGAGGTGTAAAGTCATTGTGAGTTCTTATCATAAGGGGGTGGCTTTGCACTCCCTGTTTTTGAAGAGGAGGAACTCCATTGCTTAGATCTCTGCATTTCCTGGGTCTATGCTGAGTTGGCCTGGAGGAGGCCGGAAAGGACAAGTGCTTGGAGGGGCAATGTCTACTGAACCTCAGACGCTGGACCTGTAAGAAGTCTAACTGTTGTAGATTTAGCTTTTTCTTCCATTTTTTAAGACCTCTTCTGCCTTGGTGCAAAATAAATTGTCTTTGTTCAATGGTGCATCCAGTAATTTGGATTTGACATGGTGTGGCAAGGTCTGTTCCTTAAGCCAAGCACGCCTTCTAAGGACAGAACCAGTGACTGCTGCCCTGCAATATGCTTCTAGGGCATCAAAGCCACATTGCAAGGTGACTTGCAGAATGCATAAGCTCTTGTAATTCTTTATTTTCTGCAAACGCAGGAAAGTAAGATATTTTTGTTTGAGTTCCATGGCATGCTGATATTTCAGCAGGTGGAACTGACAATTTAATGCTCTAATAGCAAGAGTTGCAGAGTTGTATACTTTTTTACCCCAACTGTCTAAAGCTCAGGAATTCCTGTCTGAGAGGGTGGGATTCTTAGCTGAGGTTGCTTTAATTCCTTTAGGTCCTTGAGAGAGGACCTCTTCATCAGCAGTAGGATTTTTGTAAAGGAATTTGAGAGAGTCAGGGACTCTGTAGTACCTGACAGGTTTCCTGGGAGCAGGAGGAAGGGTGTCAGGAGCCAAACTGGATTCCATAAAAACATCACCCACAACATCCAGGACAGGAGGAATGGCCAAAGGTCTGTGCTGTGGTAAATCTAAGAATTCCCTGAGTCTCTTTTTTGACTGAGGATAGTCTTGACATTCCCATTGGAAATGCTCCCTTAAAGTATGAAGGGTTTCCCCAAATGAAAAATCCTCGGGTGGAGAGGCAAAAGGAATTGATTCCTCTGCATCAGAATACTCATAAGCAGAGAGGGGTTGCATGCCATCATATTCATAAGCATCACAGTCATCAGACTCCTGTTCAGATAAAACTACTGGGGACAAGTCTCTCTTTTGGAAGGGGTAGCCTGGCTTCCCCTACAAAGCATAATAAGGTTTTCCGCCATTTTAAGCATTTGAGATTGAGGCAAGAAAGCAGGTGCCTGAGTTTGGGTCATCATTTTTTTTGGCGTAGGTCGGACCCCGAGCCTAAGTAACTTGTAGTTTTAGAAAGAACTGAAGATGCAAAAGAAGTCGTCGGTCTGTATCGAGTATCGGTAGTGCAAAGTACTTCCTCAGAAGGCAGTGCCTGCTCAGCAGTTCTGGACCCATCCAAGGTAGAGACATCTGCAGGATCCTTAGTCGAAGAAGCGTCTCTCAGCACACCGGACTCCAAAAGGGTCTCGGTAGCGGCCTGCAAATCCGCAGAAGCAGGCATCAGGGGCTGCGAAAGCACCTCATTGAGGACTGGAGAACTGACTACTAGTTTAGCGGAAGCATCTTTGGCAGTTTTGGACCTGTGCGGTCTGTTTCTATCTTCATCCTTACATTTTTTCTGTAGATCGGTAGTCGAATGGCTTACCGAAGCCATATCGGAATTCGAGGACAGAGAGCGAAAATATCTAGCTACAATAAGGGCTTGATGACCTATAGTTCTGGCGCTGAACAAAGCACAAAAGCAACAGCAAGGGACGTTGAGGTCTGGGCCTAAACAGGTGACGCAGTAAGAATAGAAGTCTCGGTGTGGTATTTGCTTTCCACAGGCAAGACAATTGTTAACTTTTTCTGACATCAGTTAGAGCAAGAAAAAAGGATCCCCAACAGGGTACTTACCTTTAAAAGACTACAACTTCTATCCGGAAATGAAAACACAGGTAGCGGCCGACTGGCACTCGTGCGAACTGCTTCTGATTCGGGCTCCTCGGCAAGAAAGACTGATGTAATGATGTCAGCTGACTGATTTTATACCACTGATGACCTGATGTCAGTCCTGGAGTGACAGCAACCGACGCAGAAATATTAAGCCTCTGGTATTCCGGCCGACTGAGGGCTACCCCTGTCAGGATAACCCAAATGTGATGACTGCAACAGTGAAACACAAAGAACATCAACGGTTCTGGTTCTGAGCGTGGGATTGATAAAATAAGGAGTTATGAATAACGATCGATAAAATAAATAAATGCCAGCAGGTATAAATGCACAAACATGCTCTTGGCCATTAAACTAATGCACAACGGCCAATAACATAAATTAATGACAGCAGGTATAAATGCACACACTCGCTCTTGACTATTAAACTAATGCACAACAGCTCTGATTAGAGTGGCCCGTGTTAGACAACTTACCTGGAGGCTGGGGCATGTGGGTGGACTCTGCAGAACTAAAATTATGTGCCATTGTTGTTAAATTCCCTATTTCCTTCAGAGTCCAACAGGCAGTAGCTGATGTCATCACTCACGCCCCTGTACGTTTCTGATGCGTGGTGATATCAGCCATAAATTTAAAGTGGCAATAAAAAAAAAAAAAAAAAAAAACGGAAATTAAGGGGGCCACTTGGGAATTCACAATACCCCAATATTTTGCCCACAAAACCAGTAAATACCGAGGTATTTGGTACGGCTGAGAAGGTTGCTTGCATCAGATCCTGATCAACATGAGGTTGTTCTAGGAGTTTTCTGTACTTGCAACTATATTTATATCTTTTCCACATTTCATGCCTTCTTTTGTTTTTTTAGCACATTTACTTGCTGCCTGATTTTTATCTATTTCTGGTTTGCTTTCCATTCCCGACTGACACCAGTATGCTTCTGCTAATCTAAATAGGGAAGCGATCTTAGATTTTTTTTTCTCTCTTCTTGTTTCTAAACTTTTACTATGTTTAGATCTGGTAAAGTCAGCAGATATGTATGCAATCCTAAAACTGCAGATCTATGCATTTAATCGATTTCGAGTTGGCCCACACCTCCTTCAGAACGAGGAATACATAACCTTAGTATAAACTGATTTTTAAATATAGTATGATAAGCTCAAAGCTTTCTTGTTTTCCTGCCCAAATGATCCAATATCTTTTCAGGCCATTAAATCACTCCAAAACTGTAAGTTAGAACAGAAACAGCAAATTGGTTTACAGCTTGGACTTTGTTCCTAGATGTCAGGGTTGTTTTCAGTACTAATTTTAGTCTTCTAAAATATTCCTTACTGAGCTTTGTTTGCATTCGATCAAGTTGTATTGTTGATCCTTCATTAAACCCCAAATATTTGTACCCTCTCTCTCCTGCTCAAGTTCCCTTATATCACATTCCTGCCCAAGACTGACATTTTCTTGGTGCTGAAGCTTTAACACTTTAAATGTTGCTTCTGCACATTTCTCAAGACCAAATGACATTTTTTACATTATCTAAGAAAGTTCCGAGTATATCTAGTTGTGCTTTCAGCTCATCTGATGAACTATACAGTTATAAATCACCAACAAAAAGAAGAGAAATCTTTACACTTTGCTGCTGTCTACTAGTAGCCAAATTGTGACCATAATCTAATCTGTTAAGTAGATGGCTTAATGGGATAAGGGGCAAGACAAAAAAGCAGTGGTGACAAACAGTCACCCTGGAATATTATCCACCTTTGAATTTTTATCCCTTGGATAATATTTTGTCCTTTATCATGGCTTAACTGCAAAGCGTTTGCCACTGTTTCATGGTCACAGTGATGTAATTGATAAATCTAGGTTGTGTTTTATACATCTTTAAGCACTTCCTTATCCATGAGCGTGGGATGCTGTCAAATTCTTTTCTGTCCTCTATCCATGCCATACTTACATTCTTCCCCTTTTTACAGTTCTCCATTATGACTTTATTTAACAACAAATGATCCTGTGTTCCATATGACTTTCTTTCAATACCCCTTTTTTTTTTCCATTGTCATTATTGCGTTTCCTTCTTAAAGGCTGTATGCTCTGTCAGCATCAATTCCAGTATATAGTTTATACGTTGCTAGAAGGCAAGTTATTGGTCTATAGTTTTTAGAACAGCAGGTTCACTCTTAAGGAGGAGTATTGTTTTTTCCTGTAATTAACCAGGTCAGTGTCTGTTCAGAATGCACATGTAAGTAGTTTTTATTCAGGGCTAAATCTTTGTGTAAAGATGCTAATACTTTTAAACAAAAGTTAAGTACTGTACCTGAACCCCGGATTTTCCATTTAGGAGCTTTTCTTAATTTTGTTTCAATTTCTCTAGCTGTTACTTCATCCCATTTCATATCCTGTACATTTGAACTTCTTACTGTTTTTTTTATTTATTCTATCCATTCAGCAGCTCTATGATGTCTCACAGACTCTTCATATACATTTCTCTCAATCTTTTTGAATATTGCATAATAAACTGGCTGTCTGACACAGCCCATGTGGTTAAAGCTGCAGGTGCCACATATGAAAGCAAAAAAAGTTACCAGTGTTTTTGTACAGGGCTCAGAGTTGTTCCCTCTCCTGTTTGACATCCATTTCGCAAACTTACAAGCCCACAGTTTTGGTATATCATTTTCTGCATTTGGGGACAACTATAGACTGGGTGTAACTGGGTGTTATTCATTTTTCCACTGACTCACAATTGCTTCAACATGGGTTAAACTGTGTTAACATTTTTCAGCTGTCTTTTTTCCTTTACTCACACAGCTGGCCATCAGCTGACACCAGTTCATCTCTTTCATCGCAGGGTCTACCTACCCCACCTGACTCCCCCAAACTTAATTATGAATTAGTGATGGGGCCATAGAGGAGATCAAGGAGTCCTAGGGGAGTGTCATACTGCTGCTGCAGGGGTATTTTTCCCTATTATCCTTGCTCCTGCATGAACTCAGTAACACTTCGGCAAGGGTCTGACATCAGCAGGATACCCTGCCCACCCATAAGCATCTTTTCTTAGTTGTTTCTCCCTGTTTCCATGACGGAGACCTAAGTGCAACATGTACTCTGAGTCTGCACCTCTTACTCCTTCCCACTTCCTCTCCTGTCAGTGACTCAGACTCATGTGCTGCTAATCAAACCAGTCTCACCTGGGCCTTATCCATCTATTACATGGAACACGCTAACAGACTGTTGTTAACAGCTGGTGCAAGGAGAATAGTCTCAAACTAAATACACAAAAATGTATAGTTCATTTTAGTAAACATTTCCACATCATACATAGACGAAACACACCTCTGCTAAGTCATCTAGGCATTTTTGTTAGTAATTCCTTATGTTTTGTCAGAAATCCTTCTTTCTTACTCACCTAATTTTGAGAGGCATACTGTCTGTGCAAGAGGTCTTAATTCCCATTTACTCATCTCCAATCAGGCTAATTTTTGAATATGCACCTCTTTTGGCACTGTCTGTTGAAATGTCATTCAACTTGAGAGACCTCAGATATTCTTAACTAAATGATCAATGGCTTGAAGACACTAATTTATCTGGACAGACTAACAAACTTCTCCCTGTACTCTGACTTTTGTAAACTTCTCCACTGTGATCTATTTATAGCCTTTCAAACCATGAAACAAAATCTTCATTGACCTTTGTATTCTTTCACAAAATAAACAGTTCCTCAAATATGCAGATAAGAACCTACACCGTTACTAGATAAAGAAGACATGTAGTGTGGATAGATTTATATCCCAGTGTTTCCCCAGCTCTAGAACAAACATCCACTACATGTCAAGCAGAGTTAGCGCACCTGACACCTTCAAGATAAACCAAGATGCTTGGATGGATACCTGAGATTCTCCCTTCATCTCTCTTCTGCTGCACTCCTGGAGGCTAGAGGGAAGTCTTGAGTATGGTTTATTGCTTAAGCTTGTAAAGGACAACAGTACTTAGCTGTGAACATGATACTGTAAATAAACTTGACATTGTACGTTATGCATAGGAAGCAGTGTACCTCAGCATGATGTACAATACTACTGTGGTATCTTATCGTACTAAAGCAGCATTACTCAACACAATGTGACACAATGCTACATAGTACAGCTGTGACACAGAATAAAGTAGCAGTCATGTGTAGTGTAAGCATGACACAGTAATATAAAATGACTTACAAGACAGTGCTGTGTGTTAGTAACAGGGTAACGTAATGTATAAAACTGATGTAAAAGTACTGCAATGCTAGTTGGGCATTGCAGAATAATTTAGATCTGTGGCATTTTAAGTGTGATTAAAAAATGAAAACGTAACACAAACTTACACACTTAGTGCACTGTTTTATGGAAAAAATATTATTGGATAATTAATGCTAATAGAAAAAAAAGTGGTGAAGTCTCTTTACTACACCCTATCTTGAAATCCTACCCACCTACTCCCAAACTCCATAATGCTGAACTCCTCATCTCCCATCTTAAACTAAATAACCATAACATCTTTGTATTACAGTACTCTATATTCCCCCCAGGTAATAATGTTACAATCCAAAACGACAGCCACAGATAAAAACAAAATCTTTATTCACCTCTCGCTCCTTAGCAACAACGCCTTCAAGGAACAACTACTCCACATAAAACTCAAAATATATAATTGACCCAATAAAACATTTAACACATAAAACAACGATTAATTAATTAAATACTTCCAATTACATTTATTTATTTACTTATTTATTTTATTTTATATCTGTTGACCGGGCTAGTCTAACTGGATATATGTCCATTTTCTGTACAGGCCCGGGGAGAAAAGCTCCAAGAGGGTAAGATAAACTTGTACAGAGTCCTTTAGTAGGTTTAAGCTAAGATCAAATAGAGAGAGCAAACATTTGAGAGATAGCAATAAAAAAATAAATTTTAATGATAATTTCTTTTTTTTAGTACTATAAAGGAAATCATTATTACAGGTAGGCAACATAGAAAAGTGGAGTAGAAGTGTAGAGAGAAGAGTAAGAAGGGGAATGAGGTATCTGTCAGGGTTAGAGCAGGGACAAAGCCAGTGACTTTTAAGAAATTCTTTAAGATACTTTCTAAAAAGATGAGTGGAAGCAAGGGTGGAAAGTTCACTAGTAATCTGGTTCCAGCTTTTTCCTACTGTGTTGGTGAAAAGTGAGTCCCCCAGCTTTGTTGTTGGATTTAATAGTGGAAACTAGAAGATTATTAGCGAAGCGTAGTGTTGCAAGATTTTTGTGGGGGGTAATCAGATTAGTGAGGATTGGGGTATTATTAGGGTGGTAAAGGATCTTTTAGGTGATAAGTTGTTGACATAGTTGTTGGTTCTGCAGTTCTAACCATTCCAGTTGTTTGAGGTTGTGACAGTGGTGAGTTCTAAAATGGGTGCCAGTGGCAAATCTGACTATGTTATTGTAACTGGTGGAAAGTTTGGTTAGGTTGTTTTTAGACAGACTGGTATATACTGCAGAAGCATAGAACATGGTAGAGATCAGGTGGTTCTGGGCAACAGTGATTCTGGCTGAAGGGGTAAGGAAGGGTTTGATTCTGTAAAGGGAGCCTAGTTTTTGTTGACAGATTTTATTGTAGAATTAATATGGTCAACATAGCTAAGGTTGTTATCAACTGTTATTCCCAGTAGATGGGTTTGTAGTGTCAGGGGATTTGTTAGTTCCATTGTTACAGGTTACTGTGAAGTGCAGTTGAGGTGACTTATGAGTAGGAGCAAAGAGCAGTAATTTTGTTTTTTTGGGGGTTCAGAAGGAGGCAGTGTTGCATGAACCAATTTTCAACACTGTTAAATACTGTTTGGGTGAGGGTCTGAAGAGAGGTTATGGACTTGGCTGAGCAAATTAAAGTAGAGTCATCTGCATATTGTATGCAGGTGGCTTGAGGAATTTTGGTATGTAGATCATTAATAAACAATGAAAAGAGAAGAGGTCATAAAACAGAGCCTTGTGGTACTCCAATGTTCACAGGGAGGGATGTAGAAAGATTATTATCCCAAAGTACTGCTTGCTGTCTGTTTTCCAGATAGGATTTAAACCATTGTAATGCTTGTGGATCTAATGATTGGGCTTTTAGTATATCAATAAGCATGTTATGGTTCACCATATCAAAGGCTTTTGAAAGGTCAATAAATAGTGCAGAGGAAAGAGTGTTATTGCTACGATTTTTGTTTATGGAGTCAGAAAAGGATAGCAGGGCAGTTGTGCTATGGAATGGCCTAAAACCATGCTGGCAGTTGGCAAGTAAATTATTTTGGAGAAGGTGGTCAAGTAGTTGTCTGTGTATGCATTTTTCAATTATTTTAGCTATTAGAGAGAGTAAGGTGATAGGCCAAAAGTTGAAGAGCTCGGTAGATGACCCACCTTTATGTAGAGGGATGATGTGGGATACTTTCCATATGGAAGGGATTTTGCTTTCTAAAATGTTTCTATTTATAAGGATGGAGATGGTATAGGCAATGGCTTTAGCTGCAATTTGCAGGTATTCAGCTGGAAGACAGTCAGCAGAAGGGGTGCATGGTTTAAATTTTTGAAGGAGGTTGCAAATGAGGGATGTAAGTACAGGTTGTATATGAAAGGTCGGAGATGGAGTATTAGTGGTATTTAATAGGGAAGTGGTAATAGGTGGTAAAGTATTAGCTAGGGTTAGAATGGCTTTAGTAAAATAGTTATTAAAGGCATCAGGAATCTGGTTAGAGTTATTATGGTTGAATCCTGAAGGGACAGGAGTTTTAGAGTGGCCTGGATGAAGAAGTTTGTTAATCCCTGACCAGACGTTTGGTGTTTTTTGTTGGTGGGTTTGTTGGAGGTGAAGGTAATAAGTCTTTTTCGTGTTGGAGAATGTCTTTCTTGGTGGCATTTCTTATTTAACCCTCATTCATTTAACCCTCCCTGTGCCAACGCATTATATTTTAAAATATATACTGCTTCTTTATACAATAGCTTATCTTTAAGGAAAACCAGTTCACCTCTATTTAAAGTAATCTGTTACAAAACATAGCCCTTTAAAAATATTTGGTTACTTTTATGACAGGCTTTAAAATGCATAGCTAAAGGGCTTTCACTATGCACATTTCAGATTTCCCCGATATGCTCTTGTAATCTAACTTTAAATACCATCTGACTTTCCAACACATAGAACAAATCAAATGGACAGTGATGGGGCTGCTTTTCCTCCTTTACCACTTGCTCAGGAACAGTCTTTGCATGTAGACAGATTTCAGAAACGCCCAATTGGACAAACCAATAGACAAATGAAAAGAAGAGGGGTAGGGACAGACAGTGACAAAATAATAACTTTGAAGGACAGTCAAAACAGCATTATAAAAAAGGTAGATGGCAATAGTTCTGGACATAAAGCTGGTATACTGAAATGTGATACTGTTTCTTTGATGGTAAATATTTCTGGCTGCATTTTATCTGACTTGCTTGAGTCGGTTTTGAATTTGGGGTTCAAGTTTGTGCCAACAGTACTCCCTCAACTACATATTCTTAAATGTGAAATTGTCCTGCTGGTACAGAAATTACATCTTTTATATATTTTTTATGCCAATCAACTAGAAGGGGAGTGCGGGGGGGGGGTTACAGATACAAGTTTGAATGATTGCTTCATTAGAAACACATGAAAAGAAGCTGAGTGGAATGAGGTTCAACCTATGCATATTGTTCCTTAGATACACTGGGGGTAGGTTATAAGAGCACATTTATACCCCCGTTTACTAATAATCTTTCAGTTTTTCAGTAGAGGAATTATTTAAGAATTTCATGAAATCAAACTATGATGATAAATACAACTTAACGAAAGAACAATGGCAAATTTTGAACAATGTGGGTAATGACTGTGAACTGGTTATATAACCCTCTGATAAGTTAAATAAGACTGTTAAGAATTACAAGCAATATGGCAAAAGGTATTATGAACTTTTGAATGACACTCACATTTATGAAAGATGGGATATTGTTTGTTATAATGAAGCTCTTAAACAGTATCGACTATTACTGGATAAAGGTTTAAAACTAGGTTACTGTAGTAAAAATTATGCTGAAAAAAGTTTTATGTTCAGGGATGTGAACCAGCCATATACTATTGCCTACCAAAAGTTCACAGTGGCTTAGACAATTTAACAGGACGTCCTATAGTCTCTGCCTGCAGAAATTTCTTTCATAATATTCAGTTGTTTTTACATGAATACCTTTTTCATTTGTTAAAAAACCCTCTTCTTATGTAAGAGACACAAGATTTTATAGATAAAATATCAGACTTGAAATGGAACAAGGTCATGTACTGGAAGGTGCTAGATGTTTAGAGTTTATATACTAACATCCAACATCTGTATGGGTTTCAATTCTTACAACATTACTTAGGGAATAGCCCACTGTTGTGCTATATTGTTGAGATTGTTAAGTACTGCCTTGAGAGTTTTTTTTTATCTTTAACAATGAGACATTTCATCAGAGCATTGCCCAGGAAGCACCTTTTGCCTCCATGTATGTCAACTTGACCATGGCAATGTATAAAATAGAATTTATATATCAAAAACACTTTAAGAAATATGCAGTGGGCTACTCTCGATATATAGATGATTTAATTTGTATCTGTAAGGGAGGTTTAGATAAGGCCCATAACTTTATACGCTCCTTGCAAAGTAACAGATTTAATTTTAAATTTGATGGTGTTCAATAGGGAAATCAAGCAAACTTTTCTAGATCTCAATTTAAGAGGGTTGAATGATGGAAGAATTGTTACCTCTATTCATAGAAAAATGAGGGGAGGGAATATGTTTTTGTATGGTGACAGCTGTAATCCTCCCACTTCATTACCATATGGGGAGTTTTTACAGCCTAGTAAACTTTGTAATCAGGATGTGCATTTTGATAGGGAAGCTTAACATATGGTAAAAATGTTTATAGATATAGGTTACAATAATGACAATGTATTATATGCGTTCCAGAAAGTTATACAAAAACTCAATAACTGTGTAGAGATTGTCTATAAAAGATAAGTTAAAAAATCAGATAACTGTGATAGAAATGATTTTCCATTTTTCAGATAAAATACGTCTCAAACTTCTAATATTAGTGAACAATGTAATGATAAAAGGAATGTTTATTATGTAACAGTTTTTAATGTCCTTAGTGAAAAGATTATTGAACTTTTAAGATACTGTTGGCCTATGCTGTTAAGAAACATGGAGTTGGCTAAAATAATCAGTGATATGCCCTATGTTTCTTTCAAGAAGGGTCGCAGTATAGCTGATTTAGTAATTCATAGTAAGTTTGTGATGCCTACTATGAGTACTTGTAGTCAAGTCTTCCATAAAAAAGGCACTTTACAGTGTGGTAGATATTCGATACGTAGTCAAGTGGTAATTTGTCTAGAATAAACGGAATAAGTTTTAGTCCTAATTAGGACTTTTCAAGTAATACAGCAGGAAATATTTATATTTTAAAATGTCCCTGTGATTTGTTCTATGTGGGGGAAAGTCAGAGGGCATTTAAAGTTAGATTACAAGAGCATATCAGAGATATTAGAAATATGTGCAGTAAAAGCCCTTTAGCTATGCATTTTAAAGACTGTCATCAAAGTAACCCAATATTTTTAAAGGTGTGTTTTGGAACAGATTACTTTAAAAAGATGCGAACTGGTTTCCTTTAAAGATAAGCTATTGTCACTTATCACTTCTGTGGCTCTGCTCGACAGTGGCGCAGGAAAATAATTTTCTTGGGTGGTAAAAGCCAGGGTACCTTTTTGGCTGGTCTTGTATAGGCCCTAGGGCCGATAGCCTATGAACCTATAAAGCAGTATATATTTTAAAATATACTACATTGGCACCAGGATGGGTAAATAATGGATGTATTTTGAAGTATTTAATTAATTGATTGTTTTTTGTGTGTTAAATGTTTTACTGGATCAATTATATATTCTGTAGTTTTGTGTGGTGTAGTTACTCCTTGAAGGCATGGATGCAGAGGCACTAGAAGCGAATAAAGATTTTTTTCTCTGTGACTGTTGTTTTGGATTTTCAACTTTTTGGTGTATTGTTTTAATAATATTACAACCGTGAAAAACTTTTAGTTATGTACTTACCATAACTTTGGATGTATGGGATCCATCTCGCCTACATTCATGACAGATGGGTTCGGAGCCGATCCATCGGCTCCGACTCGGCAACTTATATACTAGCACGAAGTCTCTCATTGGCTGGGCTATACCCTATCCCAGGATGCACTACACCTGCTTCCCCAGATCTTGTTTGTTCGCTTTCATACACCCATGTAAACACAGAGACACCATAAGTCACTATAACCAACTAAAGTTCTTCAAGAAAGAACGCCAAGAAAAAAGTGACTACAGCTCCTCTAAATCCAAATGGCAGGGGGAAGGAGGGTGGGTACTTATGAATGTAGCGAGATGGATCCCATACATCCAAAGTTATGGTAAGTACATAACTAAAAGATGTAATGGGATCCTATCTCGCCTACATTCATGACAGATGGGACAGCGTCCTAGCACCTACATCCCGGTGGCTCATTGGAACACACTCCTGAGAACCGTGGAACCAAAGGAAGCTCTGCCTCGAGAAACCACATCCAATTTGTAATGAGAAATAAAAGTGTGCGGAGAAGTCCAGGTTGCCGCAGCACAAATATCATCAATGGATAACTTGGAGTGAAAAGCTACCGAAGTAGCCATAGCCCTGGTAGAATGAGCCTTGACTGGAAAGGGAAGGTCTTTTTTGGCCTGTGAATAAACAAAAGTGATACAATCTTTAATCCATTTTGATATGGAGGCTTTTGATACTGGTTGACCCAATTTGTTCGCTGCAAAAGAAACAAACAATTGATTTGATTTTCGCATTTGAGCAGTTCTATCCAAATAAAAACGTAACTGTCTATGTACGTCCAATTGATGCAAAGTATATTCTGCGTTATTAGAGAATTCTGGGAAAAACACAGGGAGTTCTATGGTTTGTTGCAAACAGAAAGAAGAGGCCACCTTTGGAATAAATGCAGGGTTTAATTTCAATGAAACTCTATGTTTGTGAAAAATCAAATAGGGAGGATCAGAACAGAGAGCTTGAAGTTCTGAAACTCGTCTAGCAGATGTTATGGCTACTAAAAAGGCTGTTTTCCAAGACAGAAATTTTAAATCAGAGGTAGCAGCTGGTTCGAAAGGACGGGCAGTTAGGGCAGCAAGAACCATATTCAAATCCCAAGGAGGAACAGGATGAGATAAAGGAGGCCTAAGGAGCCAAGCCCCTTTAAGGAACGCCTTACAAAGTTTGTGAGACATCAATGAAGGTTCAAATGAAGCATGAAAATTAGAGATTGCCGCTAGTTGAACCTTAATGGTAGAAACTGAAGATCCCGACTGAAACAGGAAGGCCAGAAAATTCAAAACCTCCGATACTGGAGCAGTGAGAGGATCAATACCTCGTTCTTGAGCCCAGAAGGCAAACCTTTTCCATTTACTGGAATAAAGTTTGATGGTGGAAGGTTTATGGGAAGAAGACAGAATGTGAACCACATCCGGCGAGAGAGCATTATCTCGGACTAAGGATGGAAGTGGAGTAACCATGCTGCCAACTTCAGGGACCTGAGAGACGGATGAAGCCGTCCTGACTGATGAGTCAACAGGTCTGGCACCGGATCCAGAAACCATGGACCTTCTATCGCATGCCTCTGTAGGAAAGGGAACCAAACTTGACGAGGCCAGTGCGGGGCAATCAGAATCATCTTGCTCTCCATGAAAATGGCCTTCTGTATCACCCTCGGTAGGAGGGGGAACGGAGGGAAGGCGTAGAGAAGACCGGAGGGCCAACTGTGGGTCAGAGCGTCCCTGGGAATCTGTCCCTGGGAAGGGAACAGTGTGAAGAACTCTGTGCATTTCGCATTGTGGGGGCTGGCAAACAGATCGCAGCAAGGAAGACCCCATCTGTCGAAGATTTTCGCAGCTATACTCTGATTGAGGGACCACTCGTGGGGCAAGAGAATGGTCCTGCTTAGTCTGTCCGCAATCACATTGGACTTCCCCGGTATGTGCGTTGCCATTAGAAAGCGGTTGGTAGCTACCGCCCAGTGCCAAAGTCTCATGGCTTCTCTGCATAGTGGGTAAGACCTGGTACCCCCTTGCTTGTTTATGTACCATACTACCGACATGTTGTCGGATAGGATCGCAATTGGGCCCTGAGGGAGAGCGTGATGGAGAGCTTGGAGTACCAATAGTACCGTTCTCATCTCCAGGACATTGATATGCAAATGTGTTTCCTGGATCTGCCATGTGCCTTGGACCGACCTGTCCAGGTAATGACCCCCCCACCCTACCTGGGAGGCGTCCGTGGTCACAGTGGCAACGGGACGTTGAGGAATAAATGATCGCCCTTGGTCGAGATTTGACTGTAGAAGCCACCAACGCAGATCTCGACGGCAACTTTCCGTTATTATGACTAAGTGGTTCAAGGGCAGTTCCTGATAAGACCATTGAACCGACAGTAGCCATTGAAGAATTCGCATGTGAAGTCTGGCCAAGGGAACTAGAAGTATAGTCGACGCCATCGAGCCCAACAGTTGTAGAATCCGATGGGCCGGGGCTCTTTGTAAGTGAAGGCAGGATTTGACTTGATCTTGTAAGATCTGAATTCTTGCTGCCGGCAAAAAGGCGCGCATTCTTTTTGTGTCTAAGTCTGCGCCTATGAAAGTAATACGCTGAGAAGGCTGTAGTACAGATTTTTGCAAATTGAATGTGATCCCCAAGAAGCGGCCCAAGGTGAATGTGGCTCTGAGCGCTTGGAGAAGTAGATGCTCGGAGGTGGCTGTAAGGAGCCAGTCGTCTAGATAAGGAAACACCTGGAATCCCAGACTTCTCAGGTGAGCAGTTACCACTGCCAGACATTTGGTGAACACCCTGGGGGCTGTGGTGAGACCAAAGGGCAGTGCTCGGAATTGGAAATGACTGGCTCCGAGGCGGAAGCGTAAATGTCTCCTGGACTCTTGAGCTATGGGAATATGATAGTAAGCGTCCTGGAGATCTATTGAGCACATCCATGCATCTTTTCCCAGCAAAGGAAGAATGGATTGAAGAGTGACCATTCGGAATTTGGACTTCTTGACTAAACGATTCAATGAGCTGAGGTCCAATATGGGCCTGAAATCCCCTGTCTTTTTTGGTACCAAAAATAATTTTGAGTAAGTTCCTGATCCGATCTGGTCGGTGGGGACAGGCTGGATGGCTCTTTTTTCTAGCAGCTTTGAAATTTCTAATGCTGCCTGATCCCGCTGACTGGGTGGCACGTCCGGGATTTCCCTTATAGAAGGGGGGGGTTTGTTGAAAGGGATGATATATCCTACGGTAATAATGCGGAGCACCCACTGATCGCTTGTTATGGATTCCCAAGCTTGTGGATGCGCCGCGAAGCGACCCCCGACTGGCTCCGGAGTTGCACAGTCGGGCAACCACTCAGGAACGCTGGTTGTATGAAGAACCACGAAAGGAATCGCGGTCTCCAGAGTTACGGGGGCCTCTGCCACCTCTGGGGCGGCATCTTCCAAAATTCCCCCCCCCCTGCCTCTGGAGGGGGAATCACTGGGTGGAGTAGAGAAAGACTTTTGGGATTTTTTAAACCACATCTTCCCTCCTCTCCCAGCCTTGGGATAAGGCCTGGAAGGAGCGGAATAACGGGCCCCAACGGCAGTCAAAGTCTTGCCCTCCTGCTCGCACCGAGTGAGTGTGTCCTTCACCTTGGGTCCAAACAACGATGACCCATCAAAGGGGGCGTCGGCGAAAGAAGACTTGAAGGCCTCCGTAAACGAACACAAGCGTAACCAGGCTTGTCTCCTAAGGGCAACGCCTGTTCCCGCTGCTCTACTCGCCCCCTCGGCCGCATACGAGATGAGCCTCATGGACGAGTTGACAATAGAAGAAAGAGTAGTCATCTGTGTGCCAACAGTCGAGGCCAGCGCTTCAGGTAGATTACCAACAAGGGAGTCATTTAGCTCTTTGAGAAGATCCCTTTGGAGCCTCGTAAAATGACATAAATAATTCAGCGACCGTAAGGTAAAGGCCGCTGAGGACAGGGTATGCTTCCCGTACCTATCCATACTCCTAGAATCCTTATTAGGAGGATGAATAGACGTCGAAGCCTCTGCCACATCCTGCTGTGTGGCAGAAGCCACCACCAAAGCATCTACCGGTACACCCTTAGTGAGAAATTCTTTCTGGGGGGGGGCTGACAAGAATTTGTTAGGCCTCGCAGGCACCGGTTCCACGGAATCAGGGTGTTCCCACACCCTTCGAGAAACCACATCAAGGAGCTCATCGAAGGGCGGAGACACCCAGGAGGCGGAGGGCTGGGCCCCAAAGGCCTTGAGGAAGACTGACTCCTCAGTTGAAGGGGTTTTGGCTTGCCAGTCACCTCTCTGTCTCAGAATCTCCAAGATATCTGAGAAGGAGATATCATCCGAAGATGATTTGGGGGACCCTTCAGCGTCATCGAGGTCAGTATCCGATGTAATAGACTCATCTTGGGAGTCTACGTGCTTCCTCTTACACAATTTCTTCCGTGGAGGTTCGTCCGAAGCAGTTTCAGACGGACCACCCGGAAGAAGGGAACCCCCGATTGGGGTATCCTCAGGCCCTGGGGCCCCGCTGCCGGGGGGCTGCAACGCAACAGAGGCACCAGTCTCCAAATCTAGGGACGGTGAGGTAGATTCTAGTTGAACCGGCAAGGGCATGGCCAGTGCGCTCCTCATGGCCTCAAAGGCCGGACCTCCAGAATCCAAGGAAGTCACTGGTCTAGAGGCCACGATGGCACTGGGAATTCCAGCAGCCGATGCTCCGAGGGGAAGACTAGGCACCGAAGCACCTAATCCCAAAGTATTCCCCTCGGGCCCGGCCGTAGAGGTCGCAGTGCCAAACCCTGAACCGGAGGACAGGGTAGGAAGCATGGTCGGAGCCGAGAGGCCTGATAGGGGTCTCTGCTCCGACCGTATGGCTCCACATTGCTCCACCACCACCGGCTCCAACTCCTCAGAGGAGGTTGGAGGAGGAATCAAAAGTGTCGGGGGGGGGGGGATCGGCTCCGAAGCAAACTGTGCTGGAGCCGAGACCATTTTAGCAAATACTGGAGATTGGAAGAGCCTCTGTAAAACCCTATCCAGGTCCGAATCTGATAGTCTCGAGGATTTAGAGGAGGTAGACACTCGAGAAGATTTTCCTCTCGGCTCCGAGGGAGAAGGGGACCGGCTCCGAAACGGCTCCAATACTGTCGGCGCCGACTCCACCAACTCATGGACCACCATCGGCGCCGAGGAAGCCTTTTTCTTCGGAGCCGAGGGTGAAGAGTCTGAGCTGCACACTTCCACCGGCTCCGAAGCCATTGGAGCCGATGGGGGTGATTCACCTCTCGATACTTCAACTTGCGGCTCCGAAGACAATGGAGCCGAAGCAGGAGGTATCGAGGCAGACTCTTCGACACTCGGCCCCGAAGTCAGTGGAGCCGAGGAAGAAGACTTTTTCTTTTTAGAAGTCGGCTCCGACGGACTTGTCGGAGCCGACGATCTTTTCTTTTTGGAAGCAACAGGAGGATTTAAAGCTTCCTCAAAGGAGGGTTTAATAAGCCCTTTTAAAATGAGCTTGTTCTTACGCTCTTGAAGAACTCTAGCAGAAAAGGCATGACATACACTACAAGTCTCTTGTAAATGTTTCGGCCCCAAACAATAAACACAAATAGAGTGGCTGTCTGTTATGGACATTTTATAACTGCACCGAGTGCATTTTTTAAACCCTGACTTCTGTTCTTTAGACATAGTACAAGGTACCTAAAGAAATAGAGTTCACCACAAATTAAGCACTATAAGAAAAATAGCGCCAACTGAAAAGCGCGAGACACAGTAGAATTTACCTCACAAACAACTGACAAAATACCAAGGCCAAAGCCCTCTAATTTAAACGGGCTTGGCCCGTAGGTACAAGAAAAACACAAAGGAATTAACTAAATAGTAGAATAAAGCCTTTAAACTAAAACTACACTAGGATAGGGCAAAGGCCCTCTAACTAAAACGGGCCTTGCCCGACAAAAAAAGAGAGAACAAGTACCAGACAACACTTAGCACTCAAACTTTCACAAATAGGATAAAGAAGCTGTTAAAACAGCTGTTTGGTTAATATCTGACAAGAAACCCCATGGTCAAAGACCAATAAAGGTAAAGATAAATCACTTAGCTCCAGCCAAGTCGAGACCACGTCCAGCTAGTAAAGCGGCAAACGAGATCTGGTGAAGCAGGTGTAGTGCATCCTGGGATAGGGTATAGCCCAGCCAATGAGAGACTTCGTGCTAGTATATAAGTTGCCGAGTCGGAGCCAATGGATCGGCTCCGAACCCATCTGTCATGAATGTAGGCGAGATAGGATCCCATTACATCATCCTAAACTGGATTTCACATACAATTTCTAATGAAAAAATAATCCTAGATGACATTAATTTCAAATGGCAGATTATCTCCGTAAAACACTCAACTAGTCTAAACCTATTTGGATTCATTCATCTCATTTCGTCCCACACACATTATAACTATCCCCAAAACAGTGGCTCAGTTCTTGACTGATATTGGTGTCTGATTATACTATGTACGTCTCCAATGGCACATTCTCAAATTCCCTCATTAATCACCTCCTTGTACATGCAAACAGGCTCATTACATGATGGGTAAATGAGCCTGCTTGTATGTACAAGGAGGTGATTAATGAGGGAATCAGAGAATGTGCCACCGGAGCCACACATAGTGGAATGTGTGTACAGCTTCATCAAGTGGAGTATTTTTTTCAGGTTAGACAAGTTAAATTATGTTAAATGTATCAGGGTTAAAATTATTAAGGTTATGGGAAGATCTAAATTGTTTCATCATGTCAAGCACTTATTTAGATCTTCCCATAACCTTAATAATACTCCACTCGATGAAGCTGTACACAAATTTACACACAAAAAAAACTTAAAACTAAGTGCACTACAAACAGAATCTAAAAAAAACTTGGCAGAAATGGCACTGAAGACAAAAGCAAACTGCACATGGAAATATAGTTTTAGCGCTTTTGTTCCTTTTTTATTTACAATGGAACTTCTTCAGAACCCGTACACAAATTTAACTCACTTTTCCTGAAAACCCTCAATACTCTTGCTCCAAATACAACAAAAAGAATAAAGAATAAAAATACTCATTGGTTTTCCACTCAGAGCAGGCACTAATGAAATAAAGAAATAGGGCAAGGAAAGAACGGTTAAAATATACATCTCTCCAAAAGCTACAACACATTAAAGAACTACGTAACTGTTCTTAAAAGACAAATTATAGCAGACAAGAAAATCTACTTCAGTAACCCCTTACTAAATCAGTCTTCCCACCCTAAAAAAATGTGATCCATCAGTTACATAGCCTATTCTGTGTCTTTTCTCATTAACATATCTATCAAGGAACCCTACGTTCCTTCTCTAAAGAAAAAGATATCTTCATCATACCCCTTTAAAAAAGAGGAACCTCATCTGATATAACCAATGTCAGACCTATCAACATATTATCAAATTTGTCAAAAATTCTGAAGAAGTGCATTCACACAAGCAACTTCTTCAACACAATCTTCAGGAATTGCTCCTGACTTTCACAAAGAATGGTTTTAAACCCGTCCATAGAATTACCATGGTCTTAATAACTTTCACAGATACTATCAATAAAGCCAGAGATGAAGGCAAATTTCTTTCCTTTGTATTCCTTGATGTCTCTTAAGCTTCTGATCTAGTCTCTCACCAGATCTCCTCTACCAACTGTCTTACATTGGACTATCACATCACACACTACTATGGTTTAACTACTTAACCAATAGACGCCAGTCTGTTAAATGTCTCCACTTTTTCTCCCTCAATTCCTGTCAATACCTGTGTGCCACAGGACATCATTCTCTACTCTAACAAATTCACTAACAATTTCTATAAACCCTCTCAGCATGCTTCCCTAATACAATATGCTGCTGATTCTACTCTAATATGCATTCATGCAAGCAAATACATCTTCAGATAATTACTCAAGAAGCATTTAACTCTCCAACAAACATTGATAAAACCAAAAATTCAAGAAAAAAAACCACAAAGTTCAGGATAGCCACAGAAAATGTTTTAGTCAGCTCTGAAGTTTGAAATGTTTTAAAACAAAAGCACTCATCTTGTGTTTCGAAATAAAATGTTTTCTACAGCTATCCTGAGCTTTTGGTGTTTTTTCTGGGAAGCCTTCAACTCTGTTTAAAGTTGGCTACAGGACAATAACCTGCTACTAAATCCCCAAAAACCTAAATTACTCTCCAGCACCCTTCAACACCTTTCTTATGCCTCCCTTTAAAGCACTAAATCGCTTAACCCGCTTATTATCTACTAATACCTCACTTTATTGTACTTCTTAAACTACTATACCTACTTCCAATTAGCACAACAAAAAAAGAAGTTATGTACTCACCATAACGTTCCATCTGAGTAGTTAGACTTCCTTTGTCAGCAACTTGTGGGTTCCGGATTTAAAGATCCGAGCTCCAAGGTCCTCCCCCTTACCCATACTACACTGCAACCTCCTTCCAATCCTCAGATAGAGTTTGCCACCTAACAACGTGACACCCAACAACCTAAGCCCAAAAGGCCTGATCCAAACTCATACACCAGGCTCACCAAATTCAGGACATCGAGCCCAAACAGAGAAAGGTCAGGGTGAAGGAGGGGGGGGGGATGCTGACAAATGAAGTCTAACTACTCAGATGGAACGTTATGGTGAGAAGTAATAAGTATTTAACTTCATTTGATCATCAACCTATGGAACAGAGTCCCCAGCTACCCGAATCTTGGGAAGCCCATAAGGAATAATATTCCTGAGCACTGCAGAGCCAAAGGAAGCCCTTCCTCTAGACACCAAATCTAGCTTATAATGAGTAATGAAGGTGTGAGAGGAAGCTCAGGTAGCTGCTGAGCAGATATCGTCCAGGGAAACTCTAGACCAGAATGCAGCCGAAGTAGCCATAGAATGGGTGGAGTGAGCATAAATCCCTTCTGATAATCCAAATTCTCTATAAGCTTGTAAAATATAAAGCGAAATCCACTCAGCGATAGTCACTTTTGAAATGGGTTTTCCCAAAAAGGGTCTAGCAAAGGAAACAAAAAGTTGATCAGATTTACGGAAAGGTTTGGACCTATGCAAATAAAAACGTAACTGCCTGTGCACATCCACCAAATGAAGTTTACATTCCCCTTTATTTTGAAAATTAGGGAAAAATACAGGCAAATTAATCGACTGAGTAATATTTGACTCCAAAGCAATTTTAGGAAGAAAAGACGGGTTAGTCCTGAGAGATACCCTATCCTTGTGAAAAAAATAGGTATGGGGGGTTTCATACACAGTGCCTGAAGCTCAGACACTCTCTCAAGTAATAGCCACCAGGGAAGCCGTCTTCCATGACAAGAATTTCAAGTCAACTGATGCTGCAGGCTCGAACAGGGGCACGACTAAGGCCTGAAGAACCAAAGTCAAATCCCACGGTGGGGAAGGATTCTTAATAGGAGCCCTCAGAAGAAAGGTACCTTTCAAAAAAGTCTTGCAAATTCTGGCAGCAGCTAGGGAGCCTGAATTTTCCCCTACATGAAAATGGGAAATAGCCGCCAGCTGTACTTACACTGTAGAAGAGCTGGCCCCTTGCTGGTAAATATGAGAAAAAAATCTAACACTGCTGGAACCAGAACGGTAAAGGGATCCAGATTTCTCTGTGAAGCCCAAATGGAAAAACGTTTCCACTTACTACTGTAAACTTTCCTGGTAGAGGACTTATGTACGATGGATTTAACTGGGGAAGAGATACCGGGAGTCCTAGCAACTAAGGGAACTGGAGTAACCAAACTGTGAGCTTGAGGCTGTCCAGATTCGGAGGAAGAATTCCTGAGGGATGATGAATAAGATCCGGAATGGGATCCAAGATCCAGGACGGAGCTAGGAGATGAGACCGCAGGCAAGCGAACCAAACATGATGAGGCCAGAATGATGCTATACGGATAAATCTGCTCCCCAACTGACGAGCTTTCTATAAGAATTTTGTCATGAATGGGGATATGTATAAAGAAGACCAGGTGGCCAAGCATGGAAAAGAGCATGTCTGGGGGTCTTCCCCCGTCGTGGAATTAGAGCAAGAAACTCGCTGCACTTCGCGTTGGACGGTGATGCAAAGAGATCGCAGCAAGGCTGACCCCACCTGAGGAAGATCTGTTCTGCTACATAAGGGTTCAGAGACCACTCTTAAGGCGAAAGGATAGTTCTGCTCAATTTGTCTGCCAAGATGTTGGACTAACCCGGAATGTGCGTTGCTATCAGAAAGTGGTTGGTGGAAATTGCCCATTCCCACACTCTCATGGCCTCTCGACAAAGTGGCTAAGACCTGGTTCCCCCCTGTTTGTTGATGTACCAGACCACTGACATATTGTCTGACTGGATCGCAATAGTTCCAAGAGGAAGACAGGCATGAAGGGCCTGCAACACTAAAAGGACTGCTCTCATCTATAGAACATATGCAGAATGATCTCACTCTGAGTCCATGTGCCTTGGAGAGTCCTGCTTGAACAGTGCCCCCCCCCACCCTAAGCGAGAGGCATCCATGGTCACCATGGCTTGGGGCAGAGGCGCAACAAAGGGGCATCCTTCTCGCAATTCCTGGGATTGAAGCCACCACATGAGAGAATTTTTGCACATTCTGCTCAGAGGAATCGGAAAGTCTAGAGACTGATGTAGCAGAGACCATTGAACTTGTAACGTCCACTGTAACTCTCTCATATGCAGATGTGTACAAGGAATTAGATTTATAGCTGCTGTCATGGACCCTAGGGCTCTCAGGACTAACTCCGCTGGGGGTGCAGGAGACTGAAGGAGTGCCAATACATGAAGGGCCAGGCTGTGAAGTCTGTCTGGAGTCAAAAATATCCTGGCCTAAAGACAGTCTATTCTTGCCCCTATGAAGTCTAGAATTTGAACAGGTTGGAGGGAAGGCTTCTTGAGATTTATCGTGATCCGCAGCCGGGTAGACAAATGAAGAAAGAAATCCCTGGCTAATACAAGTTGATGCCTGGTGGAGGCAGTGAGAAGCCAGTCGTTCAGGTACGGAAAGTCCTGAATGCCCTAAAGCCTCAGGTGGGCTGCTACAACTGCAATGACATTGGTGAACACCCTGGGGGCTGTGGTGAGACAGAAGGGTAGGACCCTGAACTGGTAATGACTGGCTCCTAGCCGAAAGTGGAGGAACCTCCTGCATTGCCTGTCCATCAGAATATGGTAGTACGCATCCTTGAGATCTATCAAGCACATCCAGTCTTCCTCCTGCAAGAAGGGCAGGATGGACTGTAGAGTGACCATTCGGACCTTTTCCTTGGCAATGGACAGGTTTATAGCTGACAGGTCGAAAATCGGCCTCAAGTCCCCCCACCTTTTTTGTGACCAAAAAGAACCTGGAATAGATGCCTGATCTGGGCTAGTCTGGGGCACTCGCTGGATTGCTCTTTTTTCTAGCACCTTTCTTATCTCCAAAGCTGCTGCCTCCCTTTCAGCGGGTGGGACGTCCGGGAGGCACCTTGTGCATAGGGGGTTGTTTATGAAGGGAACAGAATAGCCTCTGAATATTATTCGAAGCACCAAGTGATCTGACGTGATGGACTCCCATTGAGCTAGGTGTCTCGAGAAAAGTCCCCCAACTGGCTCCAGAGAGGAGCAGTCAGGCAACCTCTCAGGCTGCTGCGCGGGTCGGTCAGAAAAAGGTTCCCGTCACCCAAAGTTCTTCGGTCCCCCTCTGCCTCTGGGCCGGCATCCACCTTGTCCCCCCCTCTGTCTCTGGGGGATAAGGAGTCCTGAGCGTTCTGGGACAACTGAGATTTCCGGAACCACAGCTTCTTTTGCCCTCGCTGGTTCATGGAGAAGGACCTTTGAGGGCTAGAGAAGTGGATCCGACAGCTGACAGAGTTTTCCCATCCTTCTCACTCTGGACAAGCGTATCTCGGGCAGTCTTCCCGAACAGGGTCAAACCGTCAAAAGGGGCGTTAGAGAAGGATGCCTTGAAAGGTTCCTAAAAATCACAAAGCCACAGCCAGGCATGATACCGCATGGTAATACTAGACCAGGCTGCCCTAGCGGCTCCTTCGGTGGCATGAGAGAGTAGACGCATGGACGTACTTGACACAGACTTGAGAGTGGCCATATGAGCCGAGAATGTCCATTTATCCTCGGCCAAAATGGACTCCAGGGGAGACTTGGCATACTCTTTCACAAGGTCATGCTGCAGTCTGATTTCGTGGGCCATATAATTCAGTGACTTTATAGCAAAGGTAGCTGAAGCAAAAGTTCACTTTCCAAGACAATCCATCGCCCAGGACTCCTTGTCCGGGGGATGGACCGAGGAACTTTCCTGGGCGAGTTCCTTTATGGTGGCCGCTGCCACCACCGTGGCATCAACTGGGGAACCCTTACTCCAAGTGGTTTTGTCCGCAGGAGGGCTCAATAGCTTGTCAGGCCGTTTGGGTATTGGCTCTACAGTGTCCGGTTCTTTCCAGGCCCTGGTGGTAATAAGGTCCACCAGAAGGACGGCTGGGGGGGGGGGACACCCAAGAGGTAGATGGGCCTGTATCAAACACCTCCAGAAATACCGACTCATCTGAGGAAGATTTTTGGGCGGACCAACCCCCCTCTGGCGAAGAATTTCCATTATGTCTCGACGTCTTTGGGGGGGGGTGATCTGGGAGAACCTTCCCCTTCCTCCAAGTCAGTATCTTCAGTGAGGGACTCAGGGCAGTCCATGTGCTTCCTTTTGCATTGGCATTTGCGATGGGCCTCCTCAGGGGGACTCTCCGGGGAAGGCTCGCTAACCATCTCGTATTCCTCAAGGGGAACTGTCTGGGGCGTACCGGATACAGGCTGTCCCTGAGAGGACTGGATGATGGAAGACAAACTCAGTTGCGAGGGAGCAGGGGCGGACTCTGAGGAAAGAGTGAGGGGTCTCAATCCTCCAGAGAGAACCCTCTCCACCGTCAAAAGCTGAAGGGGAAATGGCTTCCCTGAAGCTGGTGGTGTGGGTAGCTGCACCCCTCAGATCCGACGAGGGGATCAGAGCAGAGGCTGGTGCAGCCGGACACAAGGAGACGGAGACGGACACAAGGAGACAAGGACACAATCCGACACCCAGATCTCGGCTCCGAAAGCTCGGATCCGACAAGGAATCTGACAGGCTTGAGGAGATGGCCGGCATCGAGGTAGGAGGTACCATCGGCGCTGACCCCCTGTCCCTATCGAGACAAATGTCGGGGCTGAACTCCCCACTCCGGCTGGGGGGCAGCCAGTAACACTCCCATCTGCAACTGAGTTTACAGGAACCTTCTCATCATCCGGTCCATATCGGCTTCAAAGAGGCTCCTAGTAGACCTCGAAGACGCCACCGACACCGGCCGGGAGGGCCGTTGTGAGGATGACTTCGAAGTGGGCCAAGCCTCCTCCTCCAGCTGCGGGGAGAATCGTAGAGAACGGAGCAGAGGGGAAGACAGCCTTGCACTTTTTTCTGGAGACAATAACACCTTAGCGGGAGGGTCTAACGGATCCGAGTCAGCTTGCCTCTTGCGACCCCTCTTCCCTGTCTCTCTTTTTTCTGTCTCTTTTTCTTTCTCCCTATGTTTGTCTTTCTTGGCCTCTCTCTTTCCCCATTTAGAGGTGGGAGTGTGAGTCCCGGACAGGGGAGGAGGGCCGGAAGGCTGAACAGTCACAGCCGTGACTGAAGAAGCCGCAGAAGTTGCTGACTCTGTGGGTAAAAGACCCGCAAAAATCAGCTTGGTCCTGCAATCCCGCAGGAACCGGGGGTTAAAGGCTTCACAAATTTTGCAGCCCAATGTTAGATGAGGCACCTCCAAACAAGCTACGCACAGAGTGTGGCCATCGGCCCGCAACAGCTTATGGCTACAGTTAGAGAAAGTCGGTTTCTGACTTTCTGACATTCCTGCTTAGACAAACTATGTCAGAAGCACGCACACACACACACACACACACACACACACACACACACACACACACACACACACACAGCGGGAAGAGGAGGCCTACACAACAGAAAGTTTTGCAACTTTCTACACTGCTATGGATCACTAATATCTAGATACAAAAACCTGGGGAGAATAAGAGTAGGGTTTATAAGCCTGTTTAGCACTGAAAAAGGGCACACAGACTGAAAGCTAGATGAAATCTAACTAACCTTCCCGGAGCTCAGAAATCCCTTGCTGGCGAAGCCGCGGCAAACGAGATCACAGGATTGGAAAAAGGTTGCAGTGTAGTATGGGTACAGGGGAGGAGCTTGGAGCTCGGATCTTTAGCTTGGTAAGCTGCCGGCTCGGATCCGTATTGGATCCGGAACCCACAGGCTGATGATCAAATTTAGTTAACTACTTCAGATTTATCATTTCATCACTACTTCTCTATTAGCAGTCAAACTTGCTTATCTCCTCTAACAGTTGAACATTGGAATGGCATATGGCTGACATATTTCAATCCATCTGCCTCAGAAACTAAGGCATTAGAATCCTCCGCCTGGATACATTTAACCTTTCACTTTTTGGAAGGAATCCATGACAGCTTCGGGATTTCCAGTGCTGAATACTTAAATTTCAGAATGCTCATGAGAAATTGGGGTGAGCTGAAAAAGGTCTTTGGATGAAGCCTGGGTTGTGGGCTGTGTCAAGGAACCACTTGCCCGAAGCAGGGCCAAGCTAGCAAATATGGTATGTGCTTCAGGGCTTTAAGCCTTGGCTGAACAAGGTAATCTGCCTTAGACAATTCAAGACAAAGCCAGGCACCCAAACACCTCAAAACAGTCTCTAGGAATCTCATCTCAATTGGTGAATGAATGCTGCCCTCCTTCTTCAGTGATGATTAGGCAGGCGATGCGGCAGGAAGCCATTGAAATGTTTCCAAATTAAACAGTGCCACAGTGATTTTAGTCCAGGAGGATGTGCCTAAATCCAATGATGTGGCAACATCCAAAGGAGTTGTGTCACAGCCATCAGTCAAACCCAAATCTGAGGAAGGGAATGGAAAATGTGACTCACTGATCTCAATGTCACCAGATCTAGGGAAACCTTTGGATTTGGAAAGACTGTCTGGCTTCCCAAATCTTCCCCTTGGGGCAATTCTGTGAGTACTTGCATTTCATGAGGTGCCTCCTGGACACTACGGCTGACACATTTATGTTTCTTCTTTTGACTTAGAAAGCGTCAGAGAGATTTTGCCCTATGATGGAGCATTCCTGGGGAGAATTTAGTAAAATGTCGATAACTATCGCTGTCATGCAAGGAAATCCTTATGCAGGATTTGCTTTCCACATTATCAACAATTACCCACACTTTTTCAATTTTGCTATCAAAAATCTAGCCAGATGCAATTTCAAAGTTAAGTAAAAAAAAAAGTGAGAAAGGGGAGAAATTCGCTAGTGAGGTACTTAAACAGAGATATGGAAGCAGTCACCATGTAAGCATGACAATGCTCAGTGCTATATGCAACAAGCAATGAACTGCAGCAAGAAAAATCTCAGAATGACTTTGACCGATGGTTCTCTTATTCCACCCAACATCCTGCTGTCCCAGTGCAGACGTTTCCTAAAATCCATAAATAGAAGGTAGTGGTCTGGAAAACAGACTAGCTATCAATCATCAGCATGCAAGAATCCCTGAAGTGATGTTTGCAACAGTGAATATTATAACTAATATCTATGCTTACACTATACATTGTAAAACTATATCACCCAGTGTTACAATACAGACCTATGTTCATGCTATACATATCACAGAAACGATTCACCTTGTGTTAGCATTAACATGCATACTTTACACACAGTTATACCATACTTATGTTAAACAGCACAATACTGTGTTATCCTGTGCTACACTGCTACAAATAGAAAAAAAAGCAGTGCAGCAGTTTGTTCTGCTGTTACAAACGCAAAAACTGGATAAATCCACAAACACTTCTTCCAAAAAAGGACCGCCAACCAAGGAACCAGTCTGCTTAATAGTTTATTAAGAACAAATACACATGAAGCGCTTTTCGTTCTGTAAAATAACCAGAGCTTCTTCAGATAAAACCAGCTCCTTTATCACTGCTATTTAAACTCACTTCAACTTGTCATGTGACAAAAATTAGCATACATAATTACTGTTTTAAATAGGGAGGTATTTATGTATGCTAATTTTTGTCACATGACCAGTTGAAGTGAGTTTAAATAGCAGTGATAGAGGAGTAAGTTTTATCTGAAAAAGTTCTGGTTATTTTACCGAATGAAAAGCGTCTGTTCTTAATAAACTATTAAGCAGACTGGTTCCTTGGTTGGCAGTCCTTTTTTGGAAGAAGTGTGTTCTGCTGTGCTAGGGTACCACTGAACAGTACAGCACTGTAATAACTTTACTGTGTGCCACAGTTGCTCCATTCTTAACAACACACTAAAGCATCATGTACCCCTGTTTTATACTTGTGTACCATACTAAGAATATATACAATTCAGTAGTAGGTCACCTTATGTTGAACTGCAATACCATGCTTAAGCTATGCAGTAATGTGTCAAGATGCAAAACATACCCAAACCCCAGGCGGCAGCTGCAGCCATCCTTGCCATCTTAGCTTGAGTTTCCTCACTGACCAGTGTCCACTCTTCACAGCACTGCTGGTGTAGCTGTCCCCTGTAAATCAGAATACATGGTTTACAGTCAGGAAGTAAACATGGCTACCTGCCATGTGAAGAATCAACAGTTCATTAAACATTCTGGCTGCTTGTATTGCAAACAAAAAAGACTTCAAATATCAAAAGATTAGTGGACCAACTTTCTGTTAACGACACAAAAAATAACATTACTTACAAAACAATCAGTGGGATATGTGACATGAAGTAATAGCACATAATTAAACCGATGTTTGGTAAAAAAAAATTCTAATGAGAAATGGAAGGAAAACATATGCTTCACCTGATGTAGATCTAAAGTTTAAGACAGAATTCTGCCAACAGTCGTATCCCCTTCCTACCAACTTAGAATGGTAGCTCTGTCACCGTGTCATCAAAAAAAAACACTGCAGTACTGTTACAAAGAGTCACTTCTTTACATTCAGTTAACTGTAATTATGTATTATGACCCTTATTTTCACATGCTGCTTTCTCTACATAGTATTATGCAGAAAGTATAACACAAAGATGGCAGACAATAATCACATAATCTGACTATTATTTACTAGATAAGCAATGGTGAATTTGACTTGTGTAGCAGTATCACTTCACCACCCAAGTCTACCATGTAGATCCACTTCTCTCTCCTATGCATTCTCGAATTAATTCAATTATTATTTTATTATTTACCCACTAGCTCTGTGGCAGGGTCTATATTACCATACCGAATGGTAAAAATGTTGAACGCCCATATGAGCAAAAATGTAAGAAAACAAACTTGCTATTGTATTCCAACTCCGAGATCACACTACAGTGAGGAAAGGACAAATATTCCAATCCTCATTGTACCGCGACCCCCCAAAAAAACAAGTTCGTTCTCCTGCATATTCGCTCATGTAAGCATTCGACATTTTTACCATTCGATATGGTAATACAGACCCCTGCGGCGTTGGACAAAGCCCTGATCATAACCCACGACTTGGTTTTGAACAGCTGCTTGAGTGCTAAAGGAGCCAGACAAGGAACCTAAGGCTTTCCTGCAGCTCTTGAACTCATTCATAAACATTCATATATGTGCAGTTACATGCACATGGTTTCAAAACAATGAAAGCACTCCTCTATTTCCTAAGTCTAATATGTATTACGTTCTCAGGCATACTGGAAATTGTGGGGAGAGTATCAGTTATTTGTCAAGAATATCATCACTTCATGACAGATTCCTTGGGGGACCCCAAATTTGAACTCTTTATAGATAGCTACAGAATACAGAACACCCTTTATGTCCCTTTCTGAGCATGAAATCTGTCTTATAGGTTCATAGGTGCATACTATGCTAATGAAAATCAGAGCCCTTACCAACCCAGCTATGTAACCCTAGACATGACACATATATTTGATTTACTTGGGGAGTGATTTCCTGACTGCCTCTGTCTATTACAGACATAAGCGCCAGACCAAGAGTGAATTTCCAATTGACCATCAATTTGTCCAAACTGCTCTTAAATAGGGTTATAGAAAAACTCTGCTTTACATGGATAGGACGCCTGTCCCAGAGAATGGGAATTCTCTCAGAAACATACCTCTCTCTCTCTCTCTCCAACATGTCCTATTTATATCGCAAAATTTAGATTGTATGATCTAGAAGTTCTGATGCTGCTTGTATTGCGGATGTGCAAAAGGTTCATCAAAACAAGGTCCAGGGTTGCCTTGTATACCATGCAAAGATCACCTTTCAGAAGTCCGTACGATACCAAGTAAAAAGACAGGGCCTTTGAGGTGATCAGCATAGGACATTGTGTTTACTCCCTGTATTAATTTTGTAAGGAGTCTTTGCGGACTTGCAAGGTTACAGCATGCTTCTGGTTAGGTACATACCAAACAGGGTATTATACTCAATGATGGGTCTGATGAGGGCCGAGTAAAGTGGTATGATGACCTCATTGGAACTAGATACCATGCCCATACTAATAAGTTGAGCAACACAGAACAATTTTCTTACTACCTTGGACATATGTTGGTCGAAGGTAAGGTATCTGTCTATACAAGTTCTCAGATCCCTGACTACTGAATCAACTTTTAGGGGTGTTTTATTGATCAAAGTGGAACACCTATAGTCAAAAGTCACAACCAATAAATCCAAAAAACTCCAGTTGTTGTTCAAGGTCAATAAAGGCCACCTCCGATATATTCCAAACACTTTTATTGTGCAAAAGCGCACACTAGCACCATAAAACACATCAACGGACTTAGTAAAACACATCAATGGACTTGGCGCTTTCATTTCCTAACCCGGAAACATCATCAGAGTCAACTCTCTCATCCCACCTTACATCTTAAATAGACCCGACACCTTTCCCATTGGTCATAAGTTAATTGAAACTCATATTTAAAAAACACATCAACCTACTTAAATACAATTGTGCTTATTTGATTTTATATAACTTTTATAAAAAACTTTCATAAAAATACTTGCATAAGTACTCCATATTAAATAAATAAATACATATAAATATATAAAACATATAGCACATACTTAATCACATTTTTTACACAATATTAAAATGGCTAATACATAATTTAGTATTTAATATCTATTTGCTCTAATTCTAAGTGCTGGCACAAGTGAAATATGGTCATTAAGGCCCGGTGGGTTGCAAGCGTCCAACTGTAATTGCCATATTAACTCCCTTAATTCCAGTTGGGCTTCCCAGTCCCCACCCCTTTCATTTCTTTTGACCTGTTCAATGACCCAAAACTTAAAATCAGCTTGAGGACATGTTGCTGTATGTCTGAAAAGGGCATTAGTTTCTCTGTTTCTGTTAATGTTATACATGTGTTCATATACCCTATGTTTCAGACTCCGTTTGGTCATCCCTATATAATATGCACCATATGTTATACATTTAGCTAAATAAATTATACCCTTAGACTGACAACTGTAATATCCCTTGGGATAAAATGACATATTAATACCCATAAACGTCCCTTGATTATATACAAACGGACATTGCGGACACCTGCCACATTTGTACGTTCCAACCTTATTCTTACTTCCTTCTTGTTCTTTTTCAAAAATTTCTTTTAAATTCCTGTTCTTCTTGTACCCAAATTTCAAGTTTCTAGAGACATTTTTTATACTATTAGGCATGGATAAAATAATATCCAGTTTTTATACATTATATTCTTTATACCCCTTGTATCTTGGTTATAAGTTAACGTCATATACACATCGCCTGTTTTTTCTCACATTTTCGTTACTCTTACGTTGACTTTCTACCAATTCTCCATCATTATTCTGTCCTTTCAATAAAAGTGGTATGTATTTCTCATTCCATCCTTTCAGTACTACTTCTTTAATAGAAAGATGAACAACAATGCTACCCACTGAGCGAATGTTCCGCTACCAAAATAACAGATAATGAAACAACAGGATAGTATGAGGTAGTCGGAACAACCACGATAAGGATAAACTTCCAACATTCACATTAGCAAAGAAGATAGGATTCCAGCTTTCACAGCAGCAGTACATCTTTATTCGTGCACATATAGATTAGCGCTTTCACATTCCTCTTCTTCAGACCAAAAAAGTGCAATGACAAATCAGTGTTTAAATAAGTCAATTCATCCAATCATAAAATACATTCAATTAAATACCTTCAATTAATTCTTAAAAACATACTAACCCATCTTATATGACCTAACAGATGAAGAGCAATTCATATAATACCTCCATAAATTATCTAAACAACTACAATATCATAAACACTTAAAATATCATATATATATTTTTAGAATAACACACAGACACTATATAAATCAATAAATAAACCTATCTAAGTTAATTCACTTTTTAAAAACTCTCCTAGATTTTAGAATGGGCTTCAGTGAAGCCCTCTCATTAAGGCCACTGCCTCTATCAGATCTAAGTGTCATAATCCAACATGTTTCTTTTTCTTTGTAGCATTAAGACTACCTCCTTCTCTTATGTTAGGGGAAATGAGGTCTATTACTAAAAAACTAAACCAATGTTCATTTCCATAACTCATCACATGTTTAGTTTGCATTAGTGGGTGACTTAATTCTAATTGCATATAGATGTTCCCTAATTCTGTTTTGCAAAAATCTATTAGCCTTTTCTACATAGAATGATTTACATGTCTCACATACTGCTAACTATATCACATGAGAAGTGCAGACCGTCTCAAAAAACTACAGCTTTACTCCATCGGGTATCGCCTACTCAGGGGGGATCTCTGCCTAACATACAAAGCTATGTCAAACCCAGAGCTGTTGGACATGCTCCACTTAAAGAAATCCCAATCCCTCCGAGCTACACACTCTAGGGACCTTAACCTTGTCACCACAATAAACAGAACATGCTGGAGGGATAGATTCCTGTCCCAGAGACTTCCCATACTCTGGAACAGACTACCTATCTATGTCAAACAGAGCTCCTCATTAGCACTCTTCAAGAAAAATCTTGATGATTGGATGGGAAATGGGAAATTCACCCCGGGGATCACTTCTGTGGCTCTGCTCGACAGGGGCACAGGAAAATAATTTTCTTGGGTGATGAAAGCCAGGGTACATTTTTTGGCTAGGCTTGTATGGGCCCTAGGGCCGATAGCCTAGTACCTACCTATGAACTACCTATGAAGAGTCAGCATGTAATAAAAACTCAAAATGTCTCCCTGTATCTGGATGAACAAAACTACTACTACTATTACAGTTAATATATGTACAAAAGTTACATGTCCCACAAGGGAACGTTCCCTTCATCCTTTCTTCTATGTGTATATTAGTAGTTTTAGGATGACATCATAACCTTTTAAGATTTGGTTTGTTCTTATATCTAAATTTCGGTCTATCTCCTACTATTCCATGTATTATTTCTGGATCAGTAGTCAGAATTTTCCAATGCTTATTAATTACTTCAGATACTATTCTATTATCTGTAGTAAAATACATAGGAATCTGAATCTCTGGTTGCATACCAAAACTAGATTTTACATTCATATTCATTTCATTATTTGAAAAATACAGACTAGCTGTATTTGTTCTTAACTCATATATCTCACTAAAATTTTGCTGTACTTTGTTTTCCTTATATCCTCTAACAACAAACCTTTTCTCTAACATATTTAACTCTTTCTGAAAACCTTCTTCTGAAGCATTTAACAGTGATACCCGCATTAGAATAGAATAGTATCTGAAGTAATTAATAAGCATTGGCAAATTCTGACTACTGATCCAGAAATAATACATGGAATAGTAGGAGATAGACCGAAATTTATTTATTGATTTATATAGTGTCTGTGTGTTATTTTGCATTATTTTAAAAAAATATATATGATATTTTAAGTGTTTATAATATTATAGTTGTTTAGATAATTTATGGAGGTATTATATGAATTGCTCTTCATCTGTTAGGTCATATATGATAGGTTAGTATGTTTTTAAGAATTAATTGAAGGTATTTAATTGAATGTATTTTATGATTGGATGAATTGGCTTATTTAAACACTGATTTGTCATTGCAATTTTTGGTCTGAAGAAGTGGAATGTGAAAGCGCTAACCTATATGTGCACGAATAAAGACGTACTGTTACTGTGAAAGCTGGAATCCCATCTTCTTTGCTAATGTGAATGTTGGAAGTTTATCCTTATCGTGGTTGTTCCGACTACCTCATACTATCGTGTTACTTCTTCTTTAATACTTTCAATAGTCTCCACAGGGTAACCCCTTTCTTCAAATAAACTTTGTATATATTCTAATTCAACCCTAGTATCCTCTATTTCAGATGTCATCCGCATCGCCCTAATCATTTGGCCCTTAATCATGTTCCGTTTTTGTTTAATAGGGTGGTTATTGCTATAGTATATAAATGAATTTGAAAAACATTCCTTCCTATACAATTTAGACTTAAATTTCTTATTGACATTATCTTTCAAAATAGTAGTGTCTAAAAAATTCATTTGTTCATCCCATATAGTATATGTAAATTTAAAAAATCTGTAGTGTGATTAACATATCTAACAAAATTGTCTATTTCTTCTCTAGACCCCTTCCAAACCAGACATATGCCGTTCAGAAATCTAAAATATGCCTTTATAAACTGCGTATACCTTGAGTCAAAAATAAAATGTTTCTCCCAATATAATAATAATACTACATTAGCTACTATAGGGGCACACGCTGCCCCCATCGGTATTCCATCATATTGGTGGTATAACTCACCTTGGAAATATATAAAGTTATTTTTCATCACCAATTCTACACTTTCTATTATTAAATTAAAGACTCTACCATCCACAAATTCAAATTCTATCATCATTTCTTCCAACCATTTTAACCTCAATTCATGTGGAATCACTGAAAATAAATCTTCAACATCCACTGTAATAAACCTGTAATCCTTGTCATACATTAATTTTCCAATCTTTGTAAGGAAATCTCACGAATCAATAAGTACATGTGGGTAAAATTTATAAAAAGATTTAAGCTTTGTATCCACCTATATAGCCAAAGGCTCAATTTTGGACCCTCCAGATGAAACAATGGGTCTCATTGGTGGGTCCATGGGGTTCTTGTGTGTCTTCGGTATTCCAAATATGCTTGAAATAAATGGTTTAGTTACTCTCAAAAAATCATACAATGTTTTGTCTATAGCCCCTTGCAATAGATTATCTTCCAAAATCAAATCAATCCTATGGTAGGCTATATTAACTTAATTTCGCGATACTTAGTTATATCTACCTTCCACATTTAAAATTTCAAGCATTTTCCCCATATATTCCTATACCGCAGTGGTGGTGCTGCGGTAGCGTTGTCGCCTCACAGTAAGATGCTGTCTGGTTCGATTCTCAGCTAGAGTGTCTTCTGCGTGGAGACATGTGTGAATGGGCGTACCTTCGTTGAAGGTTGTACGTCAGGCCTGGCAAGTCGATACGTAAAAATCAACTGCCAATCATTAGAGGACCGGAGTTCCGCTATGGCAACCCCTAACTGGGAAAAGCCAAAAGACACAAAAATTCCTACTTTTGCATTATAACAACACCTCCCCCTTTCTCCGGTTTCATAATTCTAATTTCTTTGTTGCTGATAATTTCATTCACCTCTCACAGAAAGAGATAAACTAATGCCCTTTTCAGACATACAGCAACATGTCCTCAAGGTCATTGAACAGGTCAAAAGAAATGAAAGGGGTGGGGATTGGGAAGCCCAACTGGAATTAAGGGAGTTAATATGGCAATTACAGTTGGACGCTTGCAACCCACCGGGCCTTAATGACCATATTTCACTTGTGCCAGCACTTAGAATTAAAGCAAATAGATATTAAATACTAAATATTAAATAATTAATATTCAGTCATACAAACACAATGATGTGTTAGCCATTTTTAATATTGCGTAAAAAATGTGATTAAGTATGTGTAATATGTTTTATATGTTTTATATATTTATATGTATTTATTTATTTAAGATGGAGTACTTATGCAAGTATTTTTATGAAAGATTTTTTTATAAAAGTTATATAAAATCAAATAGGCACTATTGTATTTAAGTAGGTTGATGCGTTTTTAACTTATGACCAATGGGAAAGGTGTTGGGTCTATTTAAGTTGTAAGGTGGGATAAGAGAGTTGATTCGGATGATGTTTCCGGGTTAGGAAATGAAAGAGCTAAGGCCGTTGATGTGTTTTATGGTGCTAGTCTGTGTTTTTGTACAATAAAAGTGTTTGGAATATATCGGAGGTGGCCTTTATTGAACTTGGACAACAACTGGCATTTTTTGGATTTATTGGTTGTGACTTTTGACTTCAGGTGTTTCACTTTGATTACTGGTTGTAGTTTGTGTTGGTGGAATGGCGTTTTCCAGGAGTCGAGGTGCCTCACAGCTTACTAATTTGGACATGCAAACTCCTTTGTGTTTAAACAATAGTGGAGATGCCGGGCCAAGTAAGAGAACATTAATTCAAGACTTAAGTAGTCTTGTTAATTTTTATTCTCAACAGAATGACGAACAGAATGGTTCACTTAACCAGGAAGGAGCTATACCCTGTTGTCAGGGAAACTGTGGTACGGCAACATCATTTCCGGCTGAACGAGAACAAGTAGTAGTAATAGATGACCGGAATGGAGTTCCTGGAGATGATATTGCGGAACAGAGGTTGAACGGCAGAGAACACCAAGAACATTTGAAAGAGACTGGCTCGGAGAATCGAGATTTTGAATGGGGACATTATTTAGAATTGGACTTTAACACTTGGCTTAATGGAAAAGATTTTGTTGTTACAGACACAACACCTATGCAGAATAATGAAACATATTCAGGTATGTGTAAAAAGTTAAAAGAAAAATGTTTAAATATAGGGGATTGATGGCAGACAATAGTTTTTTATGTGAATGTTTAAAACACAAGATAGTTCCGAAAGGACTACGTGTTAATAGGTTCCCTAATAACATATATGAAGGAACGGAACCTTTTAAAGAGTTAGTAAATGTGTTAAATTAATGTGGATTGAATATTATAAAAATAGTTGTGAAGAACAATGAAAAATGTTTGCAGGTGCTGGCAAGTGAAATTCAAGTTTTGAATGATAAAATTCATAAAGATCTACTTTTTGGGGTGGAAGAAACAAAGAAAAAATATGCATATATTTTTAAAGATGTAGAGATGTATGAAAGAAATAATTAGAAAAGGAAGGTTGGTAAGTTAGAAAGAGATTTGAAAGACTATAGGGATGGGAAAGCATATATAATAAAAGGAAGTTTTAATAAAAGAAATGGGACACATTTTAATGAAGGAAGCAGTGGACATGATGTTTATGTAGAGACAATGGAAGGACAAGGCAGGGAAATCCCTTTAGAGGTGGACCCGCCAAGGAGATCTGAGAGAATAAGGAATTTAGCAGTACAAGCGACATATGCACAGATGACATCGAGGGGAGTAGGGAGGCAAGGGAGGGGGCAACAGGGGCCATATTGGAACAACCAGAGGAATTATGCTCAGCCTATGTACCCACCCAGGGAACATTGTGAAAGGAGATATGTGTTACAAATATAGAACAGGGGTTTATTGTTAAGAAAGGGTGTATATATGAGACGGAAAATTTCAAAATATACAATTATGCAGGGTTGGATATGGATGAAAGACATTTTAAACTTTTTAAAAAAGGTTTTAAATTTATTCCAACTAGGAGAGGGAATCTAGCTAATACACTGCTGGACTCCAAGATGCTTAATAGAAATTTGAATTTAGCTACTATGTTTGAAGGAGGTACTAGGACTGATCCATTGAAAAAGAAAAGTATTATTAATCCCCCATTAGTACCGGATTTAGCTAATTTCGAAACAATTGTAAGTAATGACATCAAAGGTTATTATAGAAACAGAAGGAAATGGTATCCTAATATTAGTCTGGAAGAAAAGAAAGTCATGAATGAAATTATCAGCAACAAAGAAATTAGAATTATGAAACCGGACAAAGGGGGAGGTGTTGTTATAATGTAAAAGTGGGAATATATGGGGAAAATGCTTGAAATTTTAAATGTGGAAGGTAGATATAACCAAGTATCGCAGAATGAAGTTAATATAGCCTACCATAGGATTGATTTGATTTTGGAAGATAATCTATTGCAAGGGGTTATAGACAACAACTTTTTTCTTAAGGACAAATATTTTCAGCAACTGAAGAGTGTGGCAATGGGGGCTGACATGGCCCCCAGCTATTCCAATGTGGTTTTAATTGTTTGGGAAGAACTTAAAGTATATCAACATCCTTTTTTTTTGCCATGACAAAAAATATGTGGTTTATTGATGATACTTGTTTTATTTGGACAGGGACCAAGACTGAACTGAATGTTTTTAAATTAACAACTACCCCTCAACCCCCTGCTTGTAAAACCCATATTTTAGCTATGGATTTAAATCTCAAAGTAGAACTGACCCTATAAAAATAAATACCTTTATGTTCATCATTTAGTTTAATCCAGACAAGAAAGCAGACCACACAGTTTTCTACATACACATGAAATAATATTTTATGTATAAATACTGTTGCATTTTTTTTATTGATTTAGTTCTATGTCTACTTTCAATTAATCTGTCCCAAGACCATAACTAATCGCCACCACTGGTTTTGTTTGCCTTTACCTAGCACACAAACATTTTGCCTGCACCAATATACTCTGATTACATAGTTGCAAGACGTATTCCTCCACCTCCTCTACCTAGTTGTGTCCCACCCCATTTAATCTTAACAGTAAAACAGTGCCTTCAGTATTCATGAAAAAAACTTTTCACAGCTGTAGTACTACCAGCCAGCTACAACATTCAAGTATGATGCAGACAATACAGGGAGCTTAACCAAATATTAACAATTTGGCAAAATAACTAGACAACAACAGAAATGATATCCCAAATTTACTTCTGTGCAGTAACCCTTTGCATCCGGTACTTCACTCAGTCAGTTAAGACCACTGAATATCTTATTCATGCTGAGGACAAACTTGAGTTACTTATACTAGATGCCACACTAAAATGTGATACACTAGTGATGGAAACTCTAATATCTGGGATAATTACTGTGGATTCTGAAATTTTGCATTCAGAGCTTGAGAATGCAGTATCTCAAGGAATTCTCCTTTCCACAAGATAAAGTGATCTCAAAGTTAGTATATAAAATTAGCATGGATGGGGAGGCACAGGGTGGCCATGATGGTGCAGCAGTTATCATTGTCTTATTACAGCAAGAGGTTCTTCTGTTCGATTCTCGGCTGGGGTGCCTTCGTGCGGAGTCTGCCTGTCCTCCCTCTGGTTGTGTGGGTTTCCCCTGGGAGCGTCAGTTTCTTCCCCATTCCAAAGACATGCAGTAGGTGGACTGGACACTCTAAATTGGCCATAGGTGCAAGTGCATGTGCGAGTGAGTGGTACAGATGAACTACAGTGGCAGGGGCTAGCCACTTGGCGGTGTAAACCATGGCTTCAGATGATTGTCACTGTTGAAGTGACACCCTGACCCCATGTTTAAAAATGAGAAAAAGGTGTTGAGGATGGATGGATGGGGGCACAGGAGGGCTGTGCTCCCCTTCAGAAATGCTTTGTTTATACATCTCTTAGGACTTTCAAAAAAAATCCTTCTCATTCTAAATCAGTTTTGTGACTTTTGAGTCAAGGAGCCACTTATACCACTTGTTACAAGGCAGACACTTTCATTCTGATTTTATTTTTTAAAATTAATTGCATAATAGAAACTGAGCTTAAGACTGCAGATAGAGGGAAAGAAAATCAACAGTTTATCTAATTCATACATGATACACTTCTAATTACAGACTTTACCAGTTTCTCTGAAGGGAGCCAAGAAACACACATTTCTCCATTCATGCACAACACGGAAACCAGGTACCCCATATACAATAGGTTCATAGGTTAGTACTAGGCTAACTACCCTTGTGAGCCATTTTAAGCCTAGCCAATTATCCCTTGTGATACTCAAACCCTGCACCTTGTGTTTGTAAGGCAAACACCTTAAAGATTAGGCCACCCTCCCAACCTTACTATACAATACTGATTTTAGTGCCATTTTACTATGTAAAACACCACGGCAGGATGCAACATCCATCCATCCATCTACAACACCTTTTCCCATTGTTTCAAATAGGGCTGGGGTGCCACTTCAACAGTGACAATCATCTAAAGCCAAGGTTTACACCACCAGGTGTTGTTCTACACCACAAACTCACATGCACACTCACAACTATGACAATTTAGAGTGCCCAATCCACCTACATTTCTGGAATATGGGAGGAAACCAGTGTACCCACGGGAATCCCATGCAGACACAAGGAGCACATGCAGACTCCATACATAAAGCACCCCAGCCAAGAATTGTACTGGGAAGCCTTTTGCTGTGATGCGACAACACTATCCGCTTCACAACTGTACTGCCCAAGCAGGATGCAACAGATCCATCAAAAATGTTAATTGTGTCAGTGCATCAGTCATATATACGCGTGATATTCTCAGTAATACATTAATTTCAAATACAAGTTAACCCTCAGTCACGTGTCAGGAATATAACAGCACCACCTATGCAGTGCTTAGCCTCTTAAATTAAGCTGACTGGGGAGGTGGTTACTATCAGAAAAGTTTCATAGGTGTATGCTAGGCTAATGACCACTAAGCCCTTAAAGGCCTAGCCGTGCAACCCAAATTTCACTGACAAATTTGATTTACATTTTGATTTATTGGGGATGATTTAGTGACTGCCACTGTCCATCACAGACATAGGAACCACACCACAGGTGAATTTCCGATTACCCATCCATTGGTCCAAATTGCGCTTAAGTAGGAACATATATATACAAATATTTGAAGCACAGGAATTAATGCCTTTCTAGAATGCCAATATACCAAAACAGTTGTTCCCATAATAAATGTCCAGGCTGTTCTTAAAAATATCTAAACTAGTGTTTGCTTTAATATAATTTGGTATGTCTATTCCTTGTATCAGTTGCTCTCTCAGAGAACCAATCAGTATACTTCTCATTCCTATAGAATCTTCTACATAGGCTGTCTGATGATTCTCTACTGTTTTTGATAACCCAAACATTCCCAGAGGTAGCTGTCTCTAAATGCCCTATATACCTGAATAAGATCTCATCTTAAATATTTATATGAGACACTGTAGAAGTTCAGATATTTTAGCTTTTCATAATAACCTAAATTATCACATACATGGGTGCCCTTGATATATTTCAGCTTATGCTTATTATCTTAAAAGGTTTGCATAGTGTTAACTCCATACTCAAATTTGGGTCTCATACAACTAACAATGCAATGACTTAATCATTTCTGATTTTCGAGACTTTATAAATCCTTTTTATACAATCTATAGTTCATAACTATCATTAACCAATTGACTGATATGATTAGGAAAAACTCAGAGCTGGATCTGCTTATATGCCCAGTTCCTTAAATGAATCTACAGTTTTAATCACTCTGTGCTGTATTAAACATTCATTTTATAACTTATGTCTCTTAAATCTCATTAGCGTAGTCTGTGATGTAATTATCTGCATATTATTCTCTTGTGCCCAAATCGTCAATTTAGTCAAGTTCTTTTGCAGACATGCCCTATCTGTAACATATGTAATCAGTTTACCCAATTTCTAGTCATAGACTATAGAACATCTCAGATGAAAAATACAGATCTGAAAGACACAATTTAAAGATGCAATCTAAACAAGTATGGCCTAGGACAAAGTCCTGTGGGACACCATGACTGTAACCTCGAATTCTACCTGTTCAATCACCATACGATACTTGCCCTGTTCTATTTGTAAGCTATTCAGCTGTCCATCTTATCAAGAGTGCATAAATACGTAGAGTTGATCAGTGTTTTGTGTATGACCTTATCACATGCTGACGTCAAATCTATATAATGCTTTACATAAATTACATCACAGCACAATTTTTCATTCATAGCTGTCATTATATTGTCATAGAAAGAACAGTTATGTAAGAACTTACCATAACCTTAGATGTCCTTCTCTTCCATGCTGCAATATTCATACTAGTAGTGAGGTTGCTGCCTGCAGCACCGGACATCCGGCCAGTATATCACACTCTTTGGAGGTGGGGGTACATGCGACGTCTGGTGTCAGAACCATAAACTGACATAGGCTATAAAAGTGACATCTGCACATACCCCCTTCAGAATGGAGTGCCACACACAGTAGTACCCTTGTCAAGTAAGAAGAGGAGAGATAAAAAAGGCCTTTCAGACTCGCATGTAGGACCAGACCAGTGTGTGATTAAAAGGCCTGTGTCTGTCGCTGACCTTACCTGGATGGGGGAAAATGTCCCCCCATGAAATAACAGGTGAAAAGGTAAGGAGAGAAAACAAGATGGCGTAGGAGGGAGGGACTGAATACTGCAACATGGAAGAGAAGGACATCTAAGGTTATGGTAAGTTCTTACACAACTATTCTACGTCCTTCTATTCTCATGTTGCAGCATTCGTAATAGTAGAGAGAGTACCAGAGCAGTTAGGTATGAGGCTGGGTGGAAGGATGTGGTCCTTGGTCAATGAGACCTTGTAGGATAGATCTGGCAAAGGCAGTTCTAGTCCTGGAGACCAAATCTAATTTGTAATGCTTGACGACCTGGCGATCAGGAGTCCGTCGTTCACTGCGGCAGAAAAATGCTGAAGGGGGTACATGCAGACGTCACTTTTATAGCCTACATCGGTTTATGGCTCTGACACCAGATGTTGCACATACCCCCACCTCCAAAGACTTTGGTATACTGGCCGGATGTCCGGTGCTGCAGGCAGCAACCTCTCTACTGTTACAAATACTGCAACATGAGAATAGAAGGACATCATCATGTTACAGGTGGTAACAGATCTATTTTCAGCACATGCCTGCTGATATATGGCTTCAAGTCTCAACCTTTCCATTTCTGACAATAACTTATTCAATATTACCTTCTCCATTATTTTTGCACAGAAAGAAAGTAAACTGTACGACATTGGGTATGTCCTACTCCATTTTCTCTTAAAGATAGGTTAAATACCTGCATGTCTCCAATCTTGAGGAATCTCCCCATACTTATATGGCTTTGTAAATAATAGATATAATTGTACTGTAAGCTCTTGCTGAAGTGTTCTCAAATCATTACTAATTCTGTCTCATCCATGTGTTAGGCTTGGATCAAGCTTGAATAGTTCATTTTCAATGTAATCTAAATTGATAAGTTTTTGTAAATTATCTATTATCTGTTGTGTTCAAGAATATATTTTAGGATTTCTTCACAGTGTATACATTTGGATGTCTTTACTCCTTACACATCTTACATATTAATAATTTTTTTTTATTATGCCCAATATCTTTTTATAAAATTTCTTCAAATTTTTCTTGATATTGTCTCACACCAGCTTATTTATTTCAGTTTTCAAAGTTTTAGTTCAACCTCATCCATTTCTTACATTTTTTGTCTCTCACCTTAATCAAATATATTGTTCTTAGGCAATACATCAGTTTTAAGTTGTATGCCCAGATACTGAAGTTAAACATTTTTTTTTTTATTTTTTTGAATTCAAACAAATTATTTTTCCTCATTCCTTATGCAGTTTTTCCACTGAACAGACCACTCAAATTAGTTTAACACAGCATAGTGAGTGTTTCCTTCCATATGATTTGTTATTAATCTTCGGTGCACTGGTTTATATTTCAGTTTGGCAGAATTATCTAGCAAAAAAATTATAACCCGATGAACACCGCACATCAACGGCTGTAAAACCTGACATGAAGTAACAGTAATTTCTTTAGGAACACAATGTCTGGTATATTCTGTTCCCAAGTAGGAATTCTTTCAATGTGAAGCAACTGTTGTTCCACAACGTGTTGTGAATAATTTCCTCGCAAATGTTGTTGAATCATTATTATTCCAGTCTCTTTCTAGTAAGTTTAAATCTCAAGCCATTATTATTCTTCCCTCCTGTGTTTCATGGAAGAAATGTAGGAATTCCTCTAGGTCATCAGCACTAGAATTTGTTGGTCTATGCACACCAACAACTGTTATGTTCCAGGTTTGTCTTAATTCTCACAGTTACATAATCTGTATTATTGGCGTTATCACTGAACATGCAGGAATCCCCTCAGGCCAATACCCGCCTCATTCTAATAATAAGATCTTTCATGTTCAATCCATTAATGGCACCATCATTAAACCTGTCACCAACACTAAACTACTAGGTGTTACTATTGATCACAAGCTTAAATTTGATGTTCACATTACTCAAACTATTAAGACAGTTAATAAGAAACTAGGTTCTATGTACAGAATTAAGAACTTTCTAACTCCTTATACCAAATTAACTATAGCGCAAACTCACCTTCTTTCCACTCTACTGTATGCTTCCCCGGTCCTATCCTTCCTCAATAAAAATGAGCTCAACAAACTCTCAGCTGCTTATAACCATATCGCTAAATTTGTGACTGGATCTCCTTACCGTACTCATCACTGTCTCAACCTAAAGAAGTTTGAATGGTTAGAATTACCTAATCTACTAAAATTTAACCAACTTATGGAAGCATTTAAAATAATTAAGGAACCAGAAAAAAAACCCTCTCTGAACAAACTCCTGACCCCTTATTCCAACCTTAACTGCCTCCGATCTTCTAACAGTGTCCTGGTAAAAACCATGAAATCAAATAACTTGGGAGGTGATGCTCTCTATGCCAATTCTATTGGAAGGCTATGGAATTCCCTTCCCAATAACCTTAGACTAACAACCTCACTCAGCCATTTTAAAACTAGTCTCAAGTCATTTCTCAAGGCACACTGGCTATGCCCTTGTGACAATCCTGACTAACCCTATAGCTCCCTACAACCCACTCTTTATTATCTATAGGACTTCCTCACCCAAATCTCACTGGTTTCACTTAAACTTATTCTCTATACACGTCCTCTTCTCTTTGACTGCCCTCTCCTATTACCATAGATTCGACTTGTCTATGAAGATATAGCCTTCTACCTTGTGCTTAAAAGCGCTAACCTCTTTACTTCTCAACCTATCTAAATATTTGGGTATCTACTCAACATGGTAATTGTGGACTTTAATAGAATATACTTGTATTCAATCTATCTGTATTTTGAATGTTTCTGATCTTAGACTATGTATTGTTTGTTTTATTTAATTGTGGAGCTTTTCTCCCCGGGTCTCTGCTGAAAAGGGACATGTATCCAGTCAGACTAACCCGGTAAACAAATGTAAAATAAATAAATAAATAAAAATAAATAAACATGTAATAATCACAGGTCTCATAACTATCTTTAATCCTTATCATAACAACTCCACCTGAGTTTTTGTTAGAATGCCCATTGCAGTTATAACTGTAACATTTATACTCTGACAGAACTGGTTTCCAGTCATTGTTCTTTAACCATATTTCACAAACAATAATGTCAATCTTGTGGGAATTTAGCACATTTTCCAATTTACGAAACTTTATTATTAATGTTCCTAGCATTAATGACCAGAGATGCATCAAATGTTGCCATCTGTTAACTGTAAATTTTTTGACCTGGCAAAAATCCTGCCTTGTGTTTGTCAAATATTGCAAAATAACTGCTGAAACAATTCTCTTCCTTGATCCTGACAAGTGCATGCCATTCTGTCTGAACAAATAGGTGCCCAAAATTAAGCTTGGATGTTCTACATATTTTAATTTCTTAAAATGGGACATTTTTTCATGTAGGTCCACCATCCATCCATCCTGAACCCCTTTGCCCATTTTGCACATGGGATCACGGTGTCACTTCAACAGTCAACGTCTTTGGAATGTGAGAGGAAACAGAATCACCAGAAGGAATCCCACACGACCGCAGGGAGGACATGCAGACTCCGCACAGAAGGCACTGCAGTTGAGAATCAAACTGGAGAACCTTCTTCTGTGAGGCGGCATGCTAACCACTGCCCCAGGTATTTACCCCAAATTTTTTAATTCTATGTGACCTGAATCATCTTTCTAAATGTGATTTCTGAAAAATACGTCTTAATACCTGTACAAGCTATGCTACTTAAGAGAGCTGTAAGTTCCCTACATTAGTAACAGTCAAAGTCTTTACAGATTAAATCATTTCCATCGACATGAATAAAAACAGATCCTTATTTTCTTACATTAAGGCATTCTAAGGTCTTGTCTCGTCTTCAGTTTTTGCTTCTGGCAAGCATAATGGTATTTGATGTGCATTATCTTCTCTGCAAGCGTAAGTATGAAAAAGCTTGAACTTCTAACTCACTAACATCTACTCTATCAACTGCTGCAAAGGAATGATCTTCATCACCATTAGGCTTATTAATCCCATTGTTTTCATTGCATATTGCATTGGCAAGCATACAATTTTCATCCAGCTGGCTTTGTACATCCGCAGCTTGAGCCAGTTGTCAACTCTACCATCTCTTTCGGAAAAATTATGGCTTTTCTGTAAACTGAAGATTTTCTGATAGAGAAAACATTATCATTCCTGTATTCTGAGTGTCTTTTTAGTATGTATTCTCTTTGCTTTACAGACATTTATCAGTTCCTTTTTTGTCCTTATTTGTTGTGAACTTCTTTCTTTCTTTCTTTTTTATTTTCTGTTATATGCCCTGAATCCTCAGATTGCTGAATATGTGTATCCAGAACTCCACAGTTGTCAGTGGTTCATAGGTGTGTACTAGGCTAATGGTCCCTGAAGCCTTTACAAGCCTAGCCCATAGAATTACCCTGGCATCGTGCCACCTAACCTTAGTTCCCAGTGCCTCTGTCAAGTACAGCCATTGGAGTGATCCCCGGGGTGAATTTTCTATTTCCCATCCACTCATCAAGATTTCTCTTGAAGAGGGCCAATGAGGTGCTCTGTTTGACATGTATGGGAAGTCTATTCCAGTCTCTGGGTTATGAACCTGTCCCTCCAGCACGTTTTGTTGATTGCGGTAATGAGGTTGAGGTCTCTAGAGTGTGTGGTGCGGAGAGATTGGGATTCCTTTAGATGTAGCATTTCTAACAGAACACGATCAGACGTGGCTTTGTAAGTCAAGCAGAGATTGCCTCTAAGTTGGAGATATGAGACAGAGAATAGTTTGAGTTTTTTGAGTCTGTCTATATAGGACAAGCGTTTAAGGCCTAGAATCCTCTTTGTGAGGTACTTTTGCGGCCTCTCCAGTTGTTGCAGGTGTCTAGTGAGGTACATGCCAAATGTGGCATTGTACTCGTTGACTGGCCTAATGAGGGAAGAGTACAGGGAGACAATGACCTCTTTCTTCCTGGATGCAAAACCTTTAGTAATGAGATGTGCCACATAGAAGGACTTTCTGACCTCAGTGGCAATGTGCTGGTCGAAAGAGAGGTTGCTGTCAACCTGTGTTCCCAGATCTCTTATAAAGCCTTCTGTGTTCAGTGGACTACCATTGATGTGGTAAACTCATGGGAACCGGGGTTTTCCCAAAGGGGATGACGACACATTTTTTGGCATTAAGCTTAAAGCCATGGTTTTGACACCAGTCATTCATCTCAGTGAGGCCTTTCTGCAGGATGTCAACATCCCTTGGGGAGTTAATAATAGCTCCCAACTTGCAATCATCTGTGAACTTTGTCAGCCAGACTCCCTTCATGTTGGCTTGGACTTCTGAGGACATAGGACAGGTGTTGGAGGTCATGTAATCTCTTTATGATGTATTTCTGTGGCCTTTCCAGTTGGTGCAGGTATTTGGAGAGGTACATACCAAATGGGGCATTATACTCAATTATTGGCCTAATGAGAGAGGAGTACGGAGAAGTAACTGTTGGATGGGCACACTGGTGCAGCAGTAGTGTTGTTGCCTCACAGCAAGAGGTTCTCTGGTTCGATTCTCAGCTGGAGTGCCTTCTCTGCGGAGTCTGTATGTCCTCCCTGCATTTGTGTGGGTTTTCTCTGGGTACTCCAGTTTCCTCCCATGTTACAAAGACATGCATCTGCAGCATTTCTCTCTGGGCCTCTGCTGAAAATTGACTTCATTCCAAGTCGGACTTTCCCAGTAAATAAATGTTAAAAAAATAATAAATAAAATACTGACCTTTTTTCCGGATGCAATCCCTTTACTTATGAGATGAACCAAGTAAAAGGTTTTTCTGACCACTGCCACTACATGATGGTCAAATGTGAGACTGCTGTCATCCTGAGTACCCAGGTCTCTCACCACAGGTTGAGTGCTTAAGGGGTTACTGCTGATGTGGTAATCAGCAGGGGGCCGTGTTTTTGCCAAATATTATGACAATACAGTTTTCTACATATAACTTAAAGCCATGACTTTGGCACCAGTCATTTGTTGCTGACAGACCATCTTGCAATATGTTAACATCATTCGGGCAGTCAATGACAGCACCCAACTGACAGTCATCTGCATACTTGGTCAGCCACAGGCCTTCAGTCTTTGCCTGGACCTCTGAGAAACAGATACCAAACAGTAGGGGTTGCAGGGCAGATGCCTGGAGAATACCACTAGTGGCAGGTCTGCTGTCGGAGGTATAGGCACCTATTTTAACCTTGTCGGAGCCATGGAAGGAAAGGTCATCGGGTCTAACGTATCAACTCTCATTACCTCTGGATCTGAGGGCTCAGAAACAGGAGGTCGGATCACAGGAGGAGTAATGAAAGACACAACGGTAGGATGGTGGCTCACAGATCCTGTGGGGGAAGGGACAGGCAAAACCCCCATCTGTATCTGCATCCTGAGGAATCTCTTCATCATCCTGTCCACCTCCACTTCAGAAAGGCTCCGGGAAAATGTGAGAGGATGACGTGGAGAGAGATCTGAAGACTTCTTCAGAGTTCCTTGAAGAAAGTGAGACCTCAAAAATAGGAGATACAACCTTCCAGGAAGGAACTAGGAGATCGGCGATGAGGAGATGATAAAAATGTTTGTGTCAGATCTGAAGGCCTAGGATCAAACAGTTTCACAGTCTTGGTTGGTGGTACAGAAGTTTCCCTTTTTTGTGGAGACCGGCCAGGGGAGCGTCTTCTGTGATCCCTGGACTCCTTACGCTTTCTAGTAGGGGTTTGAGCCCAATTCTCTAAAAGGACAGGACAGTTGAGTACACTTTCCATAAATGTAGATGTTCGAGTGTATTCACTGTTGCAGTCATCACATTTGGGTTAGCCCTGCTAGGGTAGCCCTCAGCCGGCCCGAATACCAGAGACTTAGTATTTCTGCGTCGGTTGCTGTCGTTTGAGGACCATCGTCAGTAGTATAAAATAAGGCAGCCGACACCATTACATCAGTTTTTCTTGCCTTAACCTGTCAGGAGCCCCCAAGTAGGAGGGCAGGCTCTGGGGGAAGAACCCCACCAGTGGAAAGTAAATACCAATATGTCCCTTGTAAGGAAAGGAGAACAATAAGGAAGAATGGTAATAAAAGGAGGGGCTGGAGGGAGGGAAACCAGGACTGCAACAGTGAATACACTCCAACATTTAAATTATGGCAAGCGTACACAACTGTAATATGTTCTTCGTGTTTCACTGTTGCAGTCTTCACATTTAGGTTGATTCCCAAAACTGAGGAAATGGGTGGAGGCAGTCAAGGTAACTAGGGTCTGGCTCGGATGCTATGCAAGACTACAGAGGCAAAACCTGCCTTGGATTTGGAGAAGAGAGGCAGGTGGTAATGCTTGGTAAAAGTGTGAAGAGATGTCCAGGTGGCAGCATCCAGGATGTCCCTAGGTGGGGACTCCTCTGAGGAAAGCTGCAGAGGTGGAGGCTGTTCTGGTGGAGTGTGTCCTGACCCCCTTGGGGGAGGCTTTCCATGCTGTTTGTAGCAGAAATGGATGCAGTGTCCTATCCATTTGGAAATGGTTTGTTTGAGATGGCTTTGCCTTCTGCCCCTGTAGCAAAGCTAACCAGCAATTGATCAGACTTTCTGAAGGATTTAGTCCTGTCTAGATAGAATCTGAGCTGTCTGTGCACATCTAGGGAGTAAAGAATCCTTTCTCCGTTGTTCTGAGGTAGGAAAAAAGGTGGGCAAATGAATGAATTGGTTGAGAGCCACACTGGACACCACCTTGGGCATGAAGGATTGGTTAGTTCTGGGGGATACCCTGTCTGCATAGATGATGATGAAGGGTTCCACAGCCATGACTGCTTGCAGCTCAGAGACTCTTCTGGTTGAAGTGATGGCCAGAAGGAATGCTGTCTTCCAGGAGAAAAATTTTAGCTCTGCATAAGAAGCTGGTTCGAAAAGGGACAGGGTGAGTTTTTCCAATACAAAGTTGAGGTCCCATGCTGGTGTTGGTTCTCTTCTGGTGGCATCAAGTTGCTAGCCCCTCTTAGGAACTGTTTGATCAAAGGATGTGAGAAAAAGGGGCTGCTCAGTGTGAAAATGAGCAGAAATAGCAGAGGCATGAATTTTTATAGAAAAGAAAGAGAGGCCATTGTGTAGTAGGTCAGCTAAGTAATTCAGGATGAGAGGGGGGGAGGGCTGTGCCGTATTGGCTCCCTTAGCCTGGCTCCAGGTGCAGAACCTTTTTCATTTATCAGCATAAGACTTTCTGATCCTAGGGCATCTGGCCTCATAGATAACATGCAGAACCTGTTTACTGAGGTTGGTAGATTGGTTCAGGTTAGGGAATAAGCCAAGCTGCCAAATTGAGTGTCTGCAATTGGGGATGCATGAATTCACCTTCCCTCTAGGTCAGGAGGTTTGGAATCTGAGGAAGATGCCATGGAGGCAGTGGGGACAGGCTGGGCAGCAAGGGGTACCAGTGTTGCCAGGGACAGTCTGGAGCTATAAGAATGGTCCTTGGTTTTTCCTCCATTATTCTGAGCAGTACCCTGGGGGTGAGAGGCAGGGGAGGAAAAACATAAACCGATAGATTGACCCAGGGGAAGGACAGGGCATCCACTTTAAAGCCATGCAATGATGCTCCCTGGTGCAGAATTTGCTGAGCTGATGGTCGGTGTGGGAGGCAAAGAGGTCGACCTTCGGGCTTCCCCATTTATGAGTTATTAGGGTGAAGGTACTTCTGTTGAGCTGCCACTCGTCTGGGTCCAGAAGATTTCTGCTTAATCGGTCTACGAGAGAGTTGAGAGACCCTCGTAGGAATTCTGCTAACAGGTGTAGTTGGATGGCAGAGGCTGTGTGCCAAAGGGTGATGGACAGCCTGCATAGAGGGTAGGAGTGAGTCCTTTCCCTGCTTGTTGATGTACCACATCATAGTGGTGTTGTCTGTTTTGATCAGGAGAGCTCCTGGAGGGAGAAGGGGCTTGAAAGCTATCAAGGTGTGCTGCACAGCCATCATCTCTTTTTGACTGATGTGCAGAGGGATTTGCTGTGGGCTCCATTGGCCCTTTATGCACCTGCCATCCAGGTGTGTGTCCCAAGCATAGTCTGATGCATCTGTGGTGAGTGTCTAGGCAGGGGGTGGTGGGGAGAAAGGCAGTCCCTTGTTGAGGGAGCATGCTGTTGCCCACCAAAGAAAATCTTTTCTGAGGCAAGGCATTATAGGTAGAAGAGTTTCCAGGTCTTGAGAGTGTTGACACCAAAGGCTCTTTATGTACCATTGAAGTTTCCTCATATGCAGTCTGGCACATGGAATGAGTAATATGCAAGATGCCACGAACCCCAGAGCTTGCAGGATCTTCCTTGCAGATAGCTAGGGCATGGTGGCTAGTTGAGAGAAGTAGGTTGTCAGGAAAATTTGTTTCTATGGTGTAAGGTATGCCATTTAGGATGCTGTGTCCAGACTTGCTCCCAGAAAGATTATCCTTTGGGTAGGCACCTGCCTGGATTTCTTTTTGTTGATCGTCTTTACAAAAGCCAGGTGCTTGAGCAGCTTTTCCTGGCTGTCTGCCTGAATAAGGCAGTCGTCTAAGTATGGGTAAATCTGAATATTTCTTTGTCTGCAAAAGGCAATGGCCAGAGCCAGAAATTTGTGAAAACTCTGGGAGAAGTAGATAAGTCAAAGGGAAGCGCAGAGAACAGAAAGTGTTGAGATCCTGCCCTGCAGCGGAGATATTACCTGCATGATTCCCTGATAGGAATGTGGAGGTAGACCTCTTTTAGATCTAGGGTGGCTAGCCAAGCGTCCTTGGAAAGTGTGGGTTGTAGCTGCTGGAGGGTGAGCATTTTGAATTTTGGGATCACCAGGAAGGTGTTTAGAATGGATAGATCGAAAATGGGGGGGCAGGTGCCCTTTTTTTTTAGTACCAGAAATAGTCTGGAGTAGAAACCTTGGCCAATCTCTTCTGCAGGAACGTGCTCTACTGCCCTCAAAGAGAGCAGGGAAATTATATACTTTTGAGCCCCTGTCCACTGATTTGGTAGTAGATCTGGGAACCCTTTTGGGGTGGAAGGGCATCGAAGGAAAATTTGTATCCCTGAGACACAATGTTCAGAACCCAGTGGTCCTTCGTAATGGTAGCCCAGGAGCTTGAGTGAATGGAGAGCTTTCCTCCTAGGGGTAAGTGAAGGTGGGTAGAGGGAGGGGGTGGAGGAGGTGAGTCATTGTGAGTTCTTACCATAAGGGCATGGCTTAGAACTCCCTGGTTTTCAAGTCGAGGTAGTCCTCTGCTTACATCTCTGCATTCCCTGTGCCTGCTGTCTGGGGGGGGGGGTCTGTTTCCACGGGGCCTAGGCTGGGCTGGTTTACTGGGAGCAGGAAAGGACCAGTGTTTGGAGGGATAATGCCTGCTGAACCTAGGGGCCTGGACCTGCAGGAAATCCTTAACTGTTTGCATAGATTTTGCTTTTTCTTCCATCTTTTTTAAGACCTCTTCTGCCTTAGTGCCAAATAGTTATCTTTTTACAAGGGGGCATCCAGCAATTTAGATTTGACATGGTATGGCAGTGGCTGTTCCTTAAGCCATGCATGCCTTCTAATGACAGATCCAGTGACTGCTGTCCTGCAAGAAACTTCTAGGGCATCAAAACCACAGTGCAAGCTGTGTTTGGTTACTTGACTTGCAGAATGCATTAACTCTTGTAAATCTTTAGATTCTGCCCAAGCATGAAAGGAAGACATTTTTTGTTTAAGGAGTTCCAAGTTATGTTGCTGAAACTTCAGCATATGGAACTGACAATATAGTGCCCTGACAGCAAGAGTAGCTGATGTGTATACTTTTTTACCCCATCTGTCCAATGCTCGGGAATCCTTGTTTGAGGGGGGTGGGATTCTTAGCAGAGGTTGCTTAAATCCCTTTTGGCCCTTGAGAAATGACCTCAGGGTCAGCTGTAGGGTTTTTTTTTAAATATTTGAGAGAATCAGGGACTCTGTAGTACCTGTTCGGTTTTCTGGGAGCTGGAGGAAGGGCATCAGGAGTTAAGCTGGACTCGAGGAAAACATCCTCCACAACATCCAGGACTGGGGGGGATGGCCAAGGGTCTGTGTTGTGGAAGATCCAGGAATTCCCTGAGTCTCTTTTTAGACAGAGGGTAGTACTGACTCTCCCACTGGAAATGCTCCCTTAAAGTATGCAGGGTTTCCCCAAAGGAGAAATCCTCTGGAGGAGAGGCTGAAGGAATGGAATCCTCTGCATCAGAATCATCATAAGTGGAGAGGGGTTGCATGTCTTCATATTCAGATACATCAAATACAGCTGACTCTTGTTCAGACAAAACTACAGGGGACAGATCTCTTTTCCTTTTGGAGGGGGTAGCTTGGCTTCCTCTGATCAGCATGATAAGGTCTTCCGCCATTTTAAGCATTTGAGAGTGAGGCAAGGTAGCAGGCGCCTGAGAGTGGGTCGTCAGTTTCTAGGGTTTGGTTCATACCCTGGGCCTTAGAAACCCGGTCGTTTTTGAAAGAAAGGTAGTTGTGAAAGAAGACAATTTGTGATGAGATTCGGTAGTGAGAAGGACTTCCTCGGAAGCCGGTGCCTGCTCAGTGGCGCCGGACCCATCCAAGGTAGAGACGACCACAGGATCCTTAGTAGAAGAAGAGTTTTGCAGCATACCAGACTCTGAAAGGGTCTCAGTAGTGGCCTGTGAATCCACAGAAGTGGGCATTAGGGGCTGCAAAAGCGCCTCACTGAGTACCGGAGAACTGACTAGCTTAACGGAAGCATCGTCGGTAGGGTTGGACCTGTGCGTCTGTCTCAGTCTTTATCTTTATGTTTTTTCAGAAGATCTGCTGTCGGATGGCTTACCGAAGCCGTATCGGAATTCGAGGAGGACTGTAAGCAAAAATATCTGGTTACAATAAGGGCCAGACAACGGATAGTTCTGGCATTGATCAAAGCATAGAAGCGGCAACAGGGGACGTCGTGGTCTGGGCCTAAACAAGTGACGCAGTAAGAGTAGAAATCTCGGTGTGGTATTTGCTTTCCACAGGTGAGACAATTATTAACTTTTTCTGACATTGGTTAGTGCAAGGAAAAAAGGATCCCCAATGGGGTACTTAGCTTTAGAAGACTTCAACTTCAATTTGGTAGATGTAAACTCAGGTAGCGGCCGACCGGCACTCATGCGAACTGCTTCTGCCTCGGGCTCCGCAGCAAGAAAGACTGATATAATGGTGTCGGCTGCCTTACTTTACACTACCAATGACCTGATGCCAGTCCTCAAGCGATAGCAACTGACGCAGAAATACTAAGTATTAGGGCCGGCCAAGGACTACCCTGGCAAGGATAAGCCAAATGTGATGACTGCAACAGTGAAACACAAAGAACATCAGCAACAGAAGCAGGCTGAGGAAGAAGACCCTTTGGAATCAACTTGTGGTGTTCCACAAGAGCACAGGCACTGAAACCTGAACAAAAATCACAAGCCACATCCAAATTACTGGGTCTAAGGCAGTAAACTCACTCCCTGTGGGCATCACACTGAGGAATCTTGTGCCCACAGGAAGTGCATTTTTTGAACTCAACAGGCTTGTCTGGTTTATCAGTCATAATCAGTATTTAACAAAACAAACAAAAAAAAAAAAGACAATTTTTAAGGAAAGAGAGAGACTGTTTTTGGCATAAAAGGAATACAGGAGAGAGAACTACCAACAATGGTAGGGAGAGATATACCCAAAGGTGTAAAAGGAGCCAATTAACTAATGGAGAAACCCAAAAATAATAATAAAGATTGTAGAAGGGTAAGGGAGGGTGACAAACTACAATTAAGTGCTAGAAAACGATAATAAAATTTGTTTTAAATCACTCACAACCCACAAGGAGCTACGAGAGAAAAAATCCCAACTTGCTAGAAGTGTGGCAAACAAGATTTGAGATAATTTGGAGGACAGGGGCATTGTGGGTAAGGGAGGAGCTCGAGAGTCAGATCCTATGCTATAAAAAGCGGCGGAGTTGGATCCAAGGTTCGGATCTGAACCCATAGGTTGAGGAACGAATAAAAATGACATCATCATATCAACAGTTGTCCAAGTTGTGCCAACTGCAAAACTGCAAAATCATAATCAGTAACTCCAGATTTACTACTAATAATGGTAAGCAAATCATCCAACGTTTAACATGAGGGACCCTGATCACCAGTGTTGTCAGGTGTTACCCTTTACATATACATGGCATTTATGACACTGTACAAGATACTCATGCTTTAGCATTTCATTAATGGCATGCTCATTTAAGGAATCCATATTCAGCTACAAATGAATGAAGAATTCTAAAATAAAAGAATAATTAAAATCAGTTACCACAGAATTCAAAGAGAATTTAAATCAATTTCTATGAGAAAAATCACACAATACACAAGTATTACATTAAGCACAGTAAATTTGTCTGTACACGTTGTGAAAGTAACACAAAAGCTGAAATTCCTTTATTCACTATCACTTGCAGTCACAGCTCTTTTTAACAGTAAAGACCAATAATCACAAACCATGACAGGATTGTTTAGATAAGCTCTGGATTATCCTGTCTTCAGTCTGTGTGAATTTGTAGATGACTATGCCTCTTTGGATGGCTAGATTTTGCCTGTCTACAACCTATCCCTTTTTAACAACAAACCATAAAAATTAAAGGTAAAACAACAAAATATAAATCAAATTAAATATTCTTGTCTACAAACTATCCCTGTCTTCCTATGAACAGTTCCAGTTGCTGAATGTGTTTGATCAGGTGCAGAACAAAAAAACAAGGCAGCATCAACATCCCAGGTTGCCTTTTAAACAACTAAAAACATGACCTAGCAGACCCACTCGGATCTCTGTTTAAGCACAGTCTGAGAACTGGCTATCTTCCAGTGGAATGGAGGACAGAAACAGTAATCCCTCTTCACAAAGGGGGACATCAACCAACCCTGGGAATTATAGGCCCATAAGCTTGACTAGCCTCATTTGCAAGGCCATGGAAAAAACAATACAGACGTTATTAACAAGGACAAGGGTACTCTTCAAAGTCTGGACCCAACCCAATTCGAACTCGTTAAAGGCAGATCATGCCTATTAAACATGGCTGACTTTTTCGAGAAAGTCACCAAGGCCCTGGATGAGGGAAAGAAAGTGCATACCACCTGTCTTGACCTACACAAGGCATTTGACACAATCCCCCACTCAGGTAATATACAGAAACTCTCCCAGTTGGGAATTATGACCAGACGCACTGCCAACTGGCCCACTGACAGGACACACACTGTCAAATTGGGTGACTTCACCTCTAGCAAAAGACCAGTCACTGGTGGCTTTTTCTGTTTTGAATACTGTGATTTGTTTTCTTTACCTTGTGTTTTACTTGTATTCTGCTTTTAACTGCATATTAAAACTTGAAAAGAGACCACAACTCTGTCTCTTGTGAGTCAGGCAGAAATCAGAACAGATCAATTAGGGACTCCCACAAAAGATAGAGCAGGTCAGTTAAGGTTAATCATCTGTGAACTGAGGAAGTGGAGCTAGGAACTACACTTTCTATTTAAGGGGTAAAATAAAACAATTCAGAGCTTTACTAGAAAGGCTCACCCAGACTCTGCTACACTTTGCTGTGAGGGAAATGTTAGTTTGCTTTTCATTTGTTGTATTTTGTATTACTTTATTGCCTTGTTCTATTTTGAATACTGAGATTTGTTTTCTTTACCTTGTGTTTTACTTGTATTCTGCTTTTAACTGCATATTAAAACTTAAAAAGAGACCACAGCTCTGTCTCTTGTGAGTCAGGCAGAAATTTTTTCCCCACCCGGTTACTGTTTTGTTCTTAAACACCACTGTCTTTCTAGTCGCCTGCTCCTTATGTTAATTTGACCATATAACTCATTTCCTCTCTGCTTTTACTGGCTTGTGTGAGTAAGTGCAAAATTATTATTTTGTGAAATCACTCCCCTTTAACTATTTACATTTATTGGCCATCCTACTGTATTCCATAGTACCAGAATACAAAAGTGACCACCCCCTTTCAATCTATCTTGCCGTTTTAAAAATAGTGACTTTCCACTAAAACTTAACTTTTTAGACAGGTAAAACTTAAGTTACCTACTTAACCATCTAACTCCTCTAGTGCACACTGCAGTGCTTAGGATAAACCATTTTTTCATCTTACCTTTAAGCATCCCTGTGACTAACACTTGCTCTAAAACCTGCTGGAAAGCACTAGGAAGGCTAAAACTGATACAAGCACTCAACTCTCCATGTTAATAAGGAGAAATTAATTGTAGGCACTAAACAGCCTATAACTGCAAAGTACCTTGCTAAGGTCAGGGAAAACAGTTCTTGTACTTTACAAAAAAGCACCAAACCAGGCATGTCCAAGGGTCAACTTCCAGTGATTTCTCCTGTCCACCTGGTGAGTCTGGGCATACTGGGGCAATACAGCAATTGCCTCATGTACACAGACAACCCTCTCCTCCTACCACCCAACACTACAACCTGCGAGAGATGCAGTTACATAGCCAAACTGGAAGCAAAGCTCTCTCCACCCAAGATTGTGCTAGACAGTCAAGAAGAGGTTAACACCCGCACTAAACCTCAAGCAACACATAGTCCTTCTAAACCTACACCACCAACACCCTCACATAGCAACACTAAACACTCATATGCGGAGGCCCTTAACAGCAACCTGCTCAAGCAACAAGGACCACCGAAGCTGAAGGCAAACAAACACCAATCAGAACCAAAGTGTCACATAGCTCACAACACCAGTGTGCCACCCAACAACAGCCCCTAAGGCAAGACAACGTACCCAACACTTTAGTCATAGGTGACTCTGTAGTCAGGCACACTGATGTCCCACTCAACAAGCAGCTGCCTGTCGGGTGCCAGGATCCGCCACATAACGCATGCACTCAATTCACTCCACAACAAGTACAAATATGACTCTGTCATTGTCCATGTTGGAGTGAATGACTTGAGACGTACCCCCCTGGACTACATGAAAAGAGATATGGAAGAGCTCTCAGATCATGTGGCCCAGTCAGATATGACCCTAGCCCTGAGTAGCATCCTGCCTTCGCCCAGAATGATACCACAATATAAGGACAAAATGACTGACTTCAAAAATTGGCTAAGCTTCTGGTGTCATTCAAAGGGGATCCAGTATCTGTCTGCCTGGGACGACATGATCGACAAACCACGATGCTTTGCCAGAGATGGTCTGCACCTGTCGCCCCTGGAATTCAGGTTACTGGCTAAGGCTCTTGCCACCCCTATAGTGCCTTTTTTAGGCAACGTTTAAAGGACAAAACCACCACTGTAACAGGTACACGCATGCAAAATTTGAAGGTAATGCTACTCAATGCTAGAAGTCTAAACCTCAAAATGCACTCTCTCGAGGCACTCCTAAAAATGGAGAACATCGCTATCTGTGCAGTAACTGAGACCTGGTTCAAGGCTCCAGAGAGCACCCCTGCAATACCAGACTACAACTCTTACCACACTTTTCAGCCACCAAACCAGGACCAAAACACTAAAGGTGGAGGAGAGTCAATGTTCACCAAGGATAGTCACACCACCAGGCCAGATGCCCAACACAATGCATCTGACATTTTCCAGGTGCAACTAACACTAGGTAAGACTGCAATCCAAATTGTAGCTTGCTACAGATCCCCCACCATGCCCCAAGATTCTCACTACACCTTTCTAAACATACTGGAAATTATTAAGATACAACCAAACACCCTAATACTGGGTGATTTCAACTACACTGCCATTAACAGGGAAAACTACTCATGTACCAACATCTTTGCCCAACGGTTCTTGGAATTCATAAATTCTAATGCCCTGGATCAACTAATCCATAGTCCCACCAGGGCCTCCAATATCCTAGACCTGGTCATTACCAACATGGGAAATCGATGCACCACACCTATGGTAACCCCCCCCTCGTTGGTCAGGTCTGACCATAAGCTAATCACCCTTGACATCCACATCCCTCCCCCACCCACCAGTAAGGAAACTTCCATAAAAAAACTTCTCCAAAACCAACTTCATGCCTACTCAAGTCAGAAGTGACAAACTTCATAACACTCATGCAGACGGGAACTGAAAGTCCGACTGCTGAATCCTACACTAAGGCACTGTACGAGCAGATTCAGACTCTTGCATGAATCGTGCCATCCCAAATAGAAACAAGACGCTCTCCTCCAAAAAAAGGAAACCAATCTGGTGGTCTCCTGCCATAAACAAAATTTACAACAAAAAGAAGAAAAGTACAGTTTTGTACCTACCATAAATGTAGATGTCCGATAGGTATGCATCTGCAGTCATAACATATGGGTTGTCCTGCCTCAGGCAGCCCTTCGGTCGGCCGGATTCCAAAGTCTGGGTCTGGCCTCGGCTGATGTCGCACTTTCCCCGACGTCAGAGTGTCTGGGGTATAAAAGCATCAGCCGACGCCATTTTCCTCAGTGTTTCTTGCCCCAGATGCCAGGTGCCCTTTAGGAAGGCTAAATTTGGAGGAATGCAATAAATTCCAAACATTTTCAAAAATATATACATATATATATATATATATATATATATATATACAAACAAATATACCATAATAGATCCCCCAGCTAGCTAATAGAGGGGTAAGCACCCTAGGAATACCACAGAGGGGAAGGAGGGAGGGTAAACCTGACTGCAGATGCATACCTATCGGACATCTACATTTATAGTAGGTACAAAACTGTACTATGTCCTTCAAGGATGCATCTGCAGTCATAACATATGGGTAGAATACCATAGCCAATCTGGGGGTGGAGGAACTAAGAAAAGGATGGTGTAGTTAAAATACCCTGCAGGACTGCTGTAGCAAAACCTGCTCTGGATCTGGAGTATAAAGGTAGATTGTAATGCTTGGCAAATGTATGCACGGAGCTCCATGTAGCAGCTTCTAAAATGTCCTTGGTAGCCACCCCTCTTAGGAAGGCTGTAGTGGTGGCTGTGGCTCTCGTGGAATGAGGCCTAATGTTTGCAGGAGCCGTCTTTCCATGAAAGGAGTAACAAAATCGAATGCAATTTCCTATCCATTTTGAAATTGTCTGTTTGGAAATTGCTTTTCCTTGTGCCCCAGCAGCATATGCTACAAACAGTTGGTCAGTCTTTCTGTAACTTTTAGTTCTGTCCAAATAGTAGCGTAATTGTCTGTGTATATCCAGAGTGTGTAGAAGTTTTTCCCCTTTATTTTGTGGATTTGGGAAGAATGTAGGCAAGTGAATAGCTTGGTTCAAGGATACCCTAGATATCACCTTTGGCATAAAAGTAGGATTGGTTCTCAATGAAACTCTGTCTTGATGGAAAATAAGAAATGGCTGCACTGCCATTAAAGCTTGTAACTCGGATACTCTTCTTGCTGAAGTTATGGCCAGAAGGAATGCAGTCTTCCAAGACAGAAACTGTAGATCCGCCGATGCTGCTGGTTCAAAGGGAGGAAGTGTTAGTTTCTCCAGCACAAAGTTGAGATCCCAAGTTGGTAAAGGAGGTTTCCTTGGAGGATTGATGTTTTTGATTCCTCTCAGGAATTGTCTGAGGAGAGGATGCGAGAAGATAGGTGGATCAACATTGTATTCTGCTGAAATTGCTGAGGCATGTATCTTAATGGAAGAATAGGACAGGCCATTGTGGAACAATTCTGCTAAGTATTCCAGAACATGTGCCATGCTCACCACTGCCACATCTAAGCCTTTTGTTGTGTTCCAAATGAGAAATCTTTTCCATTTTGCTGAGTATGCCTTCCTTGTGGAAGGCCAGCGAGCTTCCATAATAATGTCCTTTACTGTCTGTGATAAGCTATTCTGAGGAGGGGTTATGGTATTCTCCAGGCAGTTAGCTGCAATGTTTTCAAGTTGGGATGCAGGGTCTTGAAATTGTTCTGCGTCAGAAGAAGTGGCCATAGGGGGAAAGGCCACGGTTTCGTCTGTGACATGCTCTTCAACAGTGGGTACCAGTGCTGCCTTGGCCAGTCTGGAGCTATCAGAATCACTTTTGGCTGTTCTGCCCTGATCTTCAGTAAAACCTTGGACATTAATGGGAGTGGTGGGAAGGCATAGACTTTTAGAGCTTTCCAGCTGAAAGAGAGAGAGTCCACCTTCCATTCTTGTGGGTGGTATGTCCTTGAGCAGAATGTCTTCAGTTGATGATTGTGGGGCGAGGCGAACAGATATATCTCCGGCTTTCCCCATGCTTGTGTTATGAGTAAAAAGATGTCTGGGTGCAGCATCCATTCGTGCGCATCCATGGTAGTTCTGCTTAAGCTGTCTGCCAGTGTATTGTCTTTCCCTGGCACGAACTGGGACTGTAGTTGTATATTGAGTTTCAAGCAAAGTTCCCATAGATTCATGGCCAGTCTGCATAGAGGGTAGGAATGCGTGCCTCCTTGCTTGTTTATGTACCACATAACTGTGGTGTTGTCTGTCCTTATTAACAGGTGGCCTTGATGAAGGAAAGGTTTGAAGGCCTCGATTGCGTGTATCACTGCCAGCATTTCCTTTTGGTTTATGTGCATGCTCAGCTGTCCTTGAGACCATAGGCCTTGGATACATTTGTCCTCCATGTGTGTTCCCCAGCCTCGGTCTGAAGCGTCCGTGGTGATGGTTTGGTTTGCTTTTGGTTTGTTGAAAGGCAACCCTCTGTTGGACTGGCAGGCTTGAGCCCACCACAGGAATTCCTTTTGAAGGCAAGGAATGAGTGGTATCAAAGTTTCCAAACTGTGACTGTGCTGAGACCATACACTCCTTAGGTACCATTGTAATTTTCTCATATGCAGCCTGGCTTGTGGAATCAGAATTATGCAGGATGCCATGTAACCCAGGGCCTGCAGGATTTTCCTTGCAGTCAGATGAGTTTGTCTTGTCAGATTCTTGAAGTAATCCGGAAGTTGTTTTTGTTTTTCTTCTGTGAGAAAGGCCATTTGGGTGGTTGTGTCTAGGTCTGCACCCAAAAAGGTTATCCTTTGGGATGGAACAAGTCTTGATTTTTGGATGTTGACTGTGTATCCCAAGGCCTGTAATAGGTGGATGGCATAGTCCAAGTCCTTTAACAAATTTTTCTTGTTGTCCGCTTGTATAAGGCAGTCGTCTAGATATGGGTAGATTTGAATCCCCTGAAGTCTGCAGTGTGCAATTACTGATGCCAGGCATTTCGTGAATACTCTGGGCGCAGTAGATAAGCCAAAGGGCAATGCTGAGAATTGATAATGCTCTGATCCTGCAAGAAATCTGAGGTGTCTTCTGCAACTTTGTCGAACAGGGACATGCAGGTATGCGTCCTTGAGATCTGGAGTCACCAGCCAAGACTCCTTGCCCAGCATGGGAAGAAGTTGCTGTAGGGTCAGCATCTTGAATTTTGGCACAATGAGATAAGTATTCAGTGCGGACAGGTCGAGAATAGGCCTCCATTGATTTTCTTTTCTTGGAACAAGGAATAATCTGGAGTAAAATCCTTGGCCTTGTTCTGAAAGAGGTACCTTTTCTATGGCGTTCATTTGTATTAAGTTGTTGATTTGCTTCAAAGCCTCTGCCCTCTGATTTGGTGGCAGGTTTGGCATTCCTTTTCTTCTTGGCAAAGTGTGGAAATGGAACCTGTACCCTTTGTCTATTATTTGCAGTGTCCATGTGTCCCTTGTAATGTAATGCCAGTTTTTTGAGAATAAAGAAAGCTTTCCGCCCAATGGTGCTTCCAATTGAGCCCTGGTCATTGAGTCTGTCCAGGTGTAGTAGTTGTTGTTGTTGTTCCTGCACTACCTCTCTGGTTGGCAGGCTGCCACTGACGGCCTCTGTAGGAGCCTCTAGCTTGCCCTCTACCTCTGGGACATCTGTTCCTGCCCCTCTGGGATCTGTCCGAGTCCGGAAAGGACCAATTCTTAGTAGGCCAGTTTCTGCTGAATCTCGGTGGTTGTACTTGCAGAAAGTCCTTAACTGTTTGCACAGATTTTGCCTTTTCTTCAAACTTCTTTAAGACCTCCTGAGCCGTGGAACCAAATAATTTGTGTTTTTCCATTGGAGCATCCTGGAGCTTAGCTTTAACATGGTCTGGTAAAGATTGTTCCTTCAACCAGGCATGCCTACGAATAACTGCCCCTGTCATAGCTGACCTACATGAAGCTTCCAGTGCATCATAACCACACTGCAAAAAATGATTACTAACCTGCTGTGAGTTATGTACCAGATCCTGAAGTGATTTACGGTCAAGGGGTTCAGAAGAGGAAAGCTTCTTATGCAATTCATCTAACAAATACTCTTGGTACTGTATCATATGAAATTGACAATTTAATGCCCTCATGGAAAGAGTTGCAGAAGTATATACTTTCTTTCCCCATCTCTCTAAAGCTCTAGACTCCCTTCCAGAAGGAAGAGGATTTTTGGCAGTGGCAGCTGCAACCCCTTTTGGGCCCTGGGAAATAGTATCTGGGTCTGCAGAATGGGCCTTATACAGATGTAGATGAGAATCCGGGACCCTGTAGTACCTATCAGGTTTGGCAGGCGCCGGAGGTAGAGAATCAGGGGCTGTACTAGTAGCATCATTGTACACATCATCAATAACATTCAAAACAGGAGGTATAGCTAAGGGCCTATGCTGAGGTAAATGTAAAAAGGTCCTTAATCTCTTTCTAGAATCAGAAAATTCCTGGCCCTGCCATTGAAAATGTTCTCTCACAGAGTGTAGTGTCGCCCCAAAAGAGAACTCTTCAGGAGGGGAGGCCGAAGGAATAGATTCTTCGGCATCAGAATCCTCGTAGGCCGAATAAGCCGCCTCCTGGTGATCTGACAACACAGATCCATCCGTAGACTCATCTGAAGAGTGTTGGTCAGAGGGCTCAGTGCTGGGCCTTTTGTCTGGTGGTGGTTGAGAGCCCCTGTCCGGGTGAGGCTGAGAACCTCTAATTAAAGAGATAACATCCTCTGCTAGGCTGAGAATCTGAGAGCCAGTGGAAGGTCTCTGAGAGGTAGTCTTGGGAGGCATAGCTTTAGCAAGTTTAGCAGCTTTAGCCCTAGAAAAAGCCTTAATGGACATGGATGCAGGGGGTCTGGCTGCACCACGTGCAGGAGTAGACTTGTCTAAAGGAATGGTGTCGGACATTTCCTGGACACTGGTTTCAGTAGGTAGTTCAATAACCGACTCGGCCGGGGCCTCCTGGGCCGCGGTGGTCAGTTGAGTGGATTCGGTTAAAGGAAGTACCGAGGACTCGGTTTCGGCCGAAACCGAGACACTCGCGGTAGGTCCAACCGTGGTTTCAGCCGAAACCTTGGGCCGCGAGTGTCAGTCCTTGTCCTTCCGTTTTTTCACCAAATGCGATGTCGGAGTCTCCGACGGCATCTTATATGCAAAATTAGCCCCAAAGAATTCCTCTGCAAACTCCGACCGACGTCTAACAGTTCGTCGGTTGAAGGAAGCACAGGCTGAACAGGCCGAGACGTCGTGGTCTGGGCCTAAGCAAGGGAGGCAGTAAGAGTGGAAATCCTTATGAGGTATTTGTTTCCCACAAGTTAAACAATTATTTACTTTATCTGACATCGGCTGAGGCAAGAAAGAGTCCCCAACGGGGTACTTAGCTTTTTCGAAGTCTTCGGTAGCTGAATCACAGGAGCTGGCCGACCGGCACTTGCGAACTGCTTCTGCTTCGGGCACCACGCGGCAAGAAAGACTGAGGAAAATGGCGTTGGCTGATGCTTTTATACCCCAGACGCTCTGACGTCGGGGAAAGTGCGACATCAGCCGAGGCCAGACCCAGACTTTGGAATCCGGCTGACCGAAGGGCTGCCTGAGGCAGGACAACCCATATGTTATGACTGCAGATGCATCCTTGAAGGACATCTGTTGCAGTAAAGAGGAAAATCCCATGATGCAAAAAAACTCCCTTAATAGCCTCAGTAAGAAGCTGAGATCTCTCATAAAATCTCCAAAGCTAGTTACGAAAATAAAATTGCCAAAGATTCCAAAGACACCCACAAGGCATTCTATAGCTATGTCAAGAATCTAAATGGCAATGCTCAGATCTGCTTCTGAGCTACAACAGAATGGCATTAAATATACTGATCCCAAAGATATTGGAAATATCCTGACAGATGAATTCAGTGCCAACTTCACCCCCCTCTCACCCCCTAAAAAGCCCATCTCAATACCGAAAGTTTGCCAAATTCCGGTAATAATGTCCACACGGGTAAAAAACGCACTCACCACAGCTATGAATACAGCATCCATGAGAGCAGATGACATCACGGGCTGTGTATTACATGAACTAGGCACCTCACCTAAGTGACATGTTTAATCATAGCCTCACCTCAGGCTTCATGCCCACTGAGTGGTGCACAGCTACAGTTATCCCACTCCACAAGGGGGGATCCACCTTGGATCCTGGGAATTACTGCACCATCAGTCTGACGAGTCTGGTCTGCAAGGCCATGGAACGTATTATCATGGAACTTATAAACAAAGACATTAGCAACCTTCAAACACTGGACCCCACCCAGTTTGGGTTCGTAAAGGGCCGGTCTTGTCTCCTGAACCTGACTGACTTCTTTGAATCAGTCCCCAGAGCGGTGGACGAGGGTAAGGTGGTCCACACAGCCTATCTGGACCTCACCAAGGCCTTCGACATCATCCCCCACTCTGGAATCACAGATAAACTTACTAAGCTGGGCATTAATCCCTACGCCACTCGATGGGTTGCCAACTGGCTTACTGACAGAATCCACACTGTAAAAGTAGCCGACTCCAAATCCAGCTCCAGACAAATGACAAGTGGAGTACCTCAGGGTTCAGTCCTGGGACCGCTCTTGTTTGGCATCTACTTCTCTTAAGTACAGGCCAACACTAAGGGACTCTGGCTAACAAAGTTCGCAGATGACTGCAAACTGGGAGCCATTACTGAATCCCCAAATGATGTGGATATTCTACAAAAGGGCCTAACAGAAACTGATGCTTGGTGCCAGAGCCATGGACTCAAGCTCAATGTCAAGACATGTATAGTTATCCCCTTTGGGGAAAAAACATGCACCCTTGAATTACCACATAGGTGGCAGTACACCAAACACCGAAAGTGTGAAGAGAGACTTAGGGACACAGGTGGACAGTGGTCTCACCTTCGATAACCACATCGCCACAAAAGTCAGGAAATCCTTATATGTGGCAGACCTCATCACTAAGGGCTTTTCATCCAGAAAAAAGGAGATCATTGTCCCACTGTACTCATCCCTCATTAGACCCATTATAGAATACAAAGCCCCGTTTGGTATGTACCTCTCTAGACATCTGAAACAACTGGAAAGGCTGCAGAAATACCTCACTAAAAGAATCACAGGCCTAAAGCAGATGCCCTATCCTAACCATCTTAAGAAACTCCAGCTATACTCTGTCACATATCGTCTACTCAGAGGATATATCTGCTTATCATACAAGGCCATGTCAAACACAGAGCTGTTGGACATGCTATACTTAAAGAAATCCCAATCCCTCACAGCCTCACGCTCCAGGGATCTAAACCTTTTCATCACAATGAACAAAACATGTGGGGGGATAGGTTCCTGACCCAGAAACTCCCCAGACTCTGGAATACACTGCCCATACATGCCAAGCAGAGCGTCTCTTTGGCCCTCTTCAAAAGGAACCTTGACGATTGGATGGGAGATAGGAAATTCATCCCGGGGATCACATCAGTTGACCTGCTAGACAGGGGCCCAGGGAAGTAAATATTGTGGGAAGAAATAGCCAGGGAATTGTTATGCCTAGGCTTGTATAGGCCCTAGGGCCGATAGCCTTGTACCAACCCAAGAACCACAGGGTTCTGTGCTGGGCCCCATACTGTTTGGAATTTATTTCTCACAAGTCCAGGCAAACTTTGATAGCCTGTGGTTGACCAAGTTCGCTGACTATTCCAAATTGGGAGCAATCATTTAGGCCCCCATGATGTTGATATACTACAGACAGGGATAATGCAGACAAATGAGTGGTGCCAAAACCACAGATTAAAGTTAAATGCAAAAAAATGCATTATTATTCCCTTTGGGAAAGCTGACATCCTTGCTAATTATAAAATAGACAGCACCCCCCCAAGTGTAGACCCAGTGGTATGTGATCTGGGTACTCAGGTTGACAGCAATTTGAACTTTGACCACTATATATCTACAGTAGTAAGGAAATCCTTCTATATGGCACATCTTTATAAGTAAAGCATCATATCTAGATCTAAGGATGTTATAATTATACTCAGCCCTCAGCAGACCAATAATTGAGTACATTTGCTCCCTTTTGCATGTACCTCATCAGACACCCGCTACAACTGGAGAGAACACTGAGGTTTCAAAACAAGAAATTACAGGGTACACAAAACAAATCTTACATGGAAAGACTGAATGCCCTGTCACTGTATTCTATCTCCTGCAGGTTGCTAAGGTTGTGCCTGGCTTACAGGGCAGTCTCTGACCCAGCCCTGATGGAAAAGGTACACATTCATAAATCAAGACAGCTGGAGGGTCACTCGCTCCAGAGATCTTATCCTAGCCTCTGACATGAAGAGGTCATGCTGGAAAGACAGCTACATCTACCACAGACTGCCACTTCTCTGGAACAAACTTCCACTTTATGTGAAACAGAGCGCTTCCGTGACCCTCTTCAAACACAACCTAGATCAATGGATGGATGATCACAAATTCACTCCTTGGGTGGTGCCCATGTCCCTCCTGGATAGAGGAGGATAGTATTAACTACCACAGACGCTTACCTCTGCGAACTTCACTCACCTAAACACCGACAACTGGGGCAACTTGGAATAAATATGGCTAGGACTAGAAGGGTTCTAAGGCTGTTAGCTTAGTAACCTCCTGTGAACCTAACCCTCTCCAGTGCTACTGGACTACTTACAGAGGAAGGAGGATACGGTAGAAATTGTAGGGTCTATATTAGATCAGCGAACGTTGATTGCTCGACCTTATTTAAACGAATGTTCAAAATATCGAAGCAACAGAAACCCCAATTTTTTCATAGGGAAAGAATTTGGTTGTCCGTTTCTGTTGCTTTGGTATTTTCAGTGCTGTGGTGGAAAGTTACGGGTCGGATTCAGGTAAGTGTGCGATTGTGTGGATGTGAGTGTTAGGTGAGTTAGGGTTAGGGCTCGGGTCAGGTATGTGTGCGATTGTGTGGACGTGAGGGTTACGGCGGGTTTAGGTGAGTTAGGGCTAGGGAGCCGGCGAGGTGAGTGTGCGATAGTGACGGACCTTAGGGTTAGGGTTTGGGTTAAGGTAAGTGGATAGTTAGTGGTGTGTGCATAGTTTAGTGTAGGGTTAGGTGTCAGATTTTAGGTGTATGTGTGTGGATTTATGTTTGTTTGGTGTGCTTGTGTTGTGTGTGTGCGTTTTGGATCAGCTATTTTTTTCCCTAGGAAAAAAAATCACTGCTCTGACAGTTCGAGATTGTAAGCTTTCGCTTACATAAGGTCGATCAATCAACGTTCGCTTTTTTAAGTGTTCGCTGATCTAATATAGACCCAAATTGTATCCATTAGGAAATGAACAGGTAATAAGGTAGCAAATATCCTATCAGACGTTACTACAACTCTATACAGGACCTGAAATTCTCAGAACAGGTAGCTGGCAGGACCAGAACAATAAGGACACAGCACAGACTCCTAAGGTGAATCAGAATGGCATGACACTTATAACTACATTTACTAGACAAGGTATATGTACTAGGGCCACACACTAATGCATGAGGTACGTATGACAGGGCAGCAGCTCCTAGTCCATCAGGGAAGATGGAGGTGCTGAGTACAGCAATACACTTAACAGCTGAGGAGAGGAGCCAAACTGTAGAAAAGGCATTAAACATGGATAACAAAAGAACACATCAATGTTTATGATTAAAACTGCTTTCTGATAATTAAACTGTGCATGCACAAGTACCTACTGGAGAAAAAAGCATTCTTTTCAACAAATCAGACTGCTTTAGTAGCAAATGTATATAACAGTGCACTTTTACAGAAATGACATTTTATTTGTACAGACCACTCTGCAGAAGCTGCTAACTTTACACTTCCTCAGCAACATTAGAACTACTGTACAAAGGAACAATATTCTGTTGTAAAATGAATGGTTAACACTAAAAGCGCAGTTTATGGCAGCTTTCAGCACCTTCCAATTAGCTGGAAGCAGCACATGCAAGGAGACGGAAAACAGAATAACTAACAAAATCAATCACTTCTACAAGACACGTGCACTATTTCAATGTACAAAAAGATGCAGACAAAAGATTACAGTTGTTGAAAATATTAAGCAGGCGGTCATTACCTTTCAAATTTCTGCAAACGGAATACAGAAGGGCTCTTTAAACTGAATGTCAGTGCAGCACACTTTTACAAATTCTGCACAGAAATAACTTGAGCTGGCTACCTTCTGCTTTAGATGATAAGAGTTCAAATGCTGTTTGTCTTAATGCAACAAAAAAAGAAATCTTGGAAACACGTCAATAAAATTAAGGTTCACTTCTTAATTCACTGAATAGTAAGGCAAAGGTTAATGCACGTGCTTAATATTTCTGTTGTGTTTTTTTTAACTAGACCAATCCAAGTGACACTTATTGAAATAAGCTCGCCATAGTTGCTGACAAAGTTTGAAGAAAGAGAAATGACTGACAATAAAACTTCACACCAGACAATCAGAAGAAATCTCTCTAATGTGTTTAGTTAATGCTACTTTATCTTTCTCATCTTCAAGAAAATTAAAAGACTTAAAAAAAGAAATACAATTTAAAACTTCGGCAACCTGAAGGAATGCAGTACTGTATTGTTTTGGACATCCCACCGAATCAACTTGCACCGAGGAATAAATCATATTTCTGGATCCAAAGTTTCCATTTTTTTACTAAATTCACTGTGGTTGCAATTGGACATTTTTTTCACTATATAATATTCATACTTCATTATACAGAAACTCTTAAATATATTTCTTCACTTCTGCAGGTACACTACTTCAGTTCTGCAAACATACTTCACTCTGATACCACTTAATATCTGAAAGTTTGTCAGGATGGTGGGCAAACACAGAGGCATTGAGGATGTGCGAGTATCTCCATGAGCTCTTTTATCAGACTGAAACCAACTAGAAATGTACCAACAACAAGCATCTTTTTGAGTGGGGGAAGATGGCAAATACCTCTAAGCAAGGTCTTTGCTACATCAAGTTGGGCTACTGTTTTACCAGCCACAAGATTATAAAGTGCTGAAACAGCAAGTGCCTTAGCAATGGAATGCTTCACTCTAGAACTGAACAAAGGCAGCTAGTAGTTTAGGATGAAAGAGACCATACAGGAAGAGAGATTAACCACTTGTCAACACAAAACAAACATCTTCCATTCTGATACCCAAGTTGACCTAAAGGCTTGCTTCTTGGCAGCCAGGATAATTGACAAGACCTAATGCAACATACCATGCATGGATACTGACATAGCTTTAGAAGCCAGGCATGCAGCTCTAGCATCACAAAGTTGGGGATGCAGTATGGTACCTATTATGACTGGTATAACATCTTACACTGTAGAAAGCAGTTGGAGCAAGGTCTGAGGAACTGCTGGAACAGGAGAAATTGTAAGTTATGTACTTACCATAACTTGGTATCTGTGTTGTCTTCTTTCATTCATCCTAATGAATGGATCACAGATCTGACCCTTGGATCTGATTCGGCCGCATTTCTACAGAATGGGCTCCGAGTCTTGAGCTCCTCCCTCTTCCAATAATGCTCTACCCTTTGCCCAGCCTTTTCAGATCGAGTCTGCTGCCCCCTCCCAAAAAAAAAATTTCCACAGGAGAAAAACTACTATATAAGAACAGAACAAAAAGAACTAGAGGCTCAAACTGGGAACAGAGGTTCCCTATCATTCCTAAGACCTGCCACTAGCCATAATGAGGGGGATGGCTGGGAGGGGGAGTGGGAATGAATGAAAGAGGATAACACTGATACCAAGTTATGACAAGTACATAACTTACAAATCTGATGTTGTCTCTTTCATTCCTCCTCACGAATGGGTCAGGGTCTCCAGCTACAAACAACCCTTGGGTGGCCTCAAGGAAGGATATGCCAGAGCACAGCAGAACCAAAGGAAGCTGGGTTCCTGGAAACAATATCTAATTTGTAATGAGTCACAATGGTAAGAACTTTAGACCAGATGGTTGCAGCACAAATATCATCAATGGAATTTCTGGAAGAAAAGGCTGATGACGTAGCCATAGATCTGGTTGAAAAGGCTTTAGGAGGGCAAGGTAATTGAAGGCCATGTCTAGAGTAAATTGTAGAGATGCAACTTGTGATCCATTTAGCAAGAGTTACTTTCAAAACTGCTTGGCCTTGGTGGTTGGCTGAAAAGGATACAAACAACTGTTTAGACTTTTATAAACGGTTTTGTCCTTTGGAGGGAAAAACATAGTTGTCTATGAATGTCTAAAAGGTGCAGTAAAGTACAGTTTTGTACCTACCATAAATGTAGATGTTCGAGTGTTCACACTGCTGCAGTCATTACACTTGGGTTATCCTGCCGTCAGGCGGTCCCGCAGTCAACCAGAGTTCCAAAGTCTTGGTCCGGCGTCTGCTGCTGTCGCTTCTTCCCTGACGTCAGTGCGCCAGGGGTATACAAGATGCATCCGACGCCATTTTCTTCAGTTTTTCTTGCCCCAGATGTCAGGTGCCCCCAAGTAGGTAGGCAATACATATTGCTAATAAAAAATATACATATAAAATAAAAACAATACCTTCAGTTACAAGCAAATACACCACAAAGGTTGTATAGGATAGAAAGGTATAGATAAGTCCAGCTAGTTCAGAAGGGATGGAGGGAGGGTAACCTGGACTGCAGCAGTGTGAACACTCGAACATCTACATTTATGGTAGGTACAAAACTGTACTATATTCTTCGTGTTTCACTGCTGCAGTCATTACACTTGGATAGAATCCCAAAGCTAAGGTTGGGTGGCTGGTCTATAAAGAGTTAGGATTGGCTATGAGGCCCTGCAGAACTGTAGTGGCAAATCCTGCTCTGGATTTAGAGTAAAGAGGCAGGTGGTAATGCTTGGTAAAGGTGTGCACTGAACTCCAAGTTGCAGCCTCCAAAATTTCCTTGGTAGGTACTCCTCTGAGAAAGGCTGAAGTGGCTGTTGCCCTGGTGGAATGTGGCCTAATGTTATTTGGGACTGATTTTCCATGCTGTGTGTAGCAGTAACAAATACAGTGTCCTATCCATTTGGATATAGTCTGCTTTGAGATAGCCTTGCCCTGTGATCCTGCAGCATATGCTACAACCAGTTGTTCAGTTTTCCTGAAAGCTTTTGTTTTGTCCAAGAAGAAGTGTAGCTGCCTGTGTATGTCCAAAGAATGCAGAAGTTTCTCCCCTTTATTCTGGGGGTTTGGATAAAAAGCTGGCAAATGGATGGTTTGATAAAGAGCCACACTAGAAACCACCTTTGGCATAAAGGTAGGGTTTGTCCTTAAAGAAACCCTGTCCTGATGAAAAATTATAAAAGGTTCCACTGCCATTAATGCCTGCAGCTCTGAGACTCTTCATGCTGAAGTTACTGCCAGGAGCAGAGCTGTTTCCCATGATAAAAATTTTAGATCGGCTGTATTGGCTGGCTCAAAAGGTGGCAGGGTTAGTTTTTCCAAAACAAAATTGAGGTCCCAAGTTGGTGTTGGTGCTCTCCGGGGCGGTCTTATGTTTTTAGCCCCTCTGAGGTACTGCTTTAGCAAGGGATGAGAGAATAAAGGAAGATCCGTGTTGTAATGTGCTGAAATGGCAGAGGCGTGGATCTTAATTGATGAGAAGGATAGGCCTCTGTCCAGCATCTCACTTAAGTATTGTAAAATCTGAGGAATGTCTGGAACAAGAGGGTCAAGGCTTTGAGCCTGGTTCCAGGCGCAGAATCTCTTCCATTTGTCTGAGTAAGCTTTCCTGGTGCTAGGCCTCCTGGCCTCCAAAATGACACCCATAACAGCTTTAGAGAGAGGTGTTGCCTGTTTGACTAATGAATCTGCCATGCAGCCAGGTTTAGGGTTTTGAGCTGACCGTGCAGGATCTGATTGTTTTGTTGAGTCAGAAGGTGTGGAATTTGAGGCAAAATCCATGGTGGGCCTTGAGCTAAGCTCCTTAAGATAGGGTACCAGTGCTGGCGTGGCCAGTCTGGAGCAATCAGGATCATCTGTGGTTTTTGTTGTCTGGCTTTTAGGAGTACCTTTGAAAGGAGAGGCAGTGGCGGGAAGACAAACTTTTAGGTTTTTCCAGTTGAACAGAAGAGCATCCACTTTCCATGCTTGTTTGTGATAAGTCCTTGTGCAGAATGTTTGTAGTTTGCAATTCAGTGGGGAGGCAAAAAGATCTATGTCTGGGCATCCCCATTTTTACGTTACCATGCTGAAGATTTGTGGATTCAATTTCCATTCGTGAGGGTCCATGATATTTCTGCTTAGATCGTCTGCCAGAGTATTTTTCTTCCCTGGCAGGAATTGCGCTTGCAGGTGAACTTGATACGTTAGAGCTGTGTTCCACAAGGTCATGGCTTGCCTGCATAGGGGATAAGAATGAGTGCCCCCTTGCTTATGTGCCACATTACTGTGGTGTTGTCTGTCTTTAATAATAATTGTCCTGGATGCAGAAGGTCCTTGAAAGCTGTTAGGGCATTTTGAACAGCCAACATCTCTTTTTGATTAATGTGAAGATGCATCTGGTCTGTGGTCCATTTGCCCTGAATGCATTTTCTTGCCATGTGTGCTCCCCAGGCGTAATCCAAAGCATCTGTTGTTAGAGTCTGTCTGGCTGTGGGTAGGGTAAAAGGCTGACCCTTGGACATGCCTGTGCCCACCATTGAAACTCCTGTTGTAGGCAGGGAATCATTGGTATTACTGCTTCTAAACTGTGAGAGTGTTGAGTCCAAACACTTTTTAGGTACCATTGTAATTTCCTCATATGCAGTCTGGCATATGGTATTAATAGTATGCAAGATGCCATGAATCCCAGGGCCTGCAGAATTTTTCTTGCAGGGAGATGGGACTTTTTTGCCAGTAGTTGAAAATATTGAGTTAGTTGAACTTGTTTGTCTGGCGTGAGGTAAGCCATCTGGGCCGTTTTATTTAAGCTGGCACCCAGGAATATAATCTGTTGTGAGGGCACTAGTTTTGACTTATTTTCGTTTACTGTGTACCCCAGACAAATTAGCAACCTTTTTACAAATGCCAGATGCTGTAAAAGAATGTCCTTTGTCTCTGCTTGAATGAGGCAGTCGTCCAGGTATGGATATATTTGAATTCCTTTGTGTCTGCAAAATGCAATTACTGGTGCCAGGCACTTTGTGAAGACCCTGGGTGCAGTAGATAAGCCAAAGGGCAGTGCAGGGAATTGGTAGTGCATTGTACCAGCTTTGAATCTGAGGTATCTTTTGCAATTTTGTCTGATAGGGACATGCAGGTATGCCTCTTTGAGGTCCACAGTAACAAGCCAAGCCTTCTTGCCCAGCATGGGTAGAAGCTGCTGTAATGTCAACATTTTGAATTTTGGAATATCCAGGTAAGTATTTAGAATTGAAAGGTCTAGTATGGGCCTCCAGGCCTTGTCCTTTCTGGGGACCAGGAAGAGTCTTGAGTAAAAACCTTGTCCTTGTTCGTGTTGTGGTACTTTTTGAATAGCTCTCATGTCCATGAGGGCTGAAATTTGTTTTTGTGCCTCTGCCCATTGATTTTGTGGCAGGTCTGGCATTCCTTTTAGCCCTGGTAAAGTATGAAAGTGGAACCTGTAACCTTGAGACACAATATTCAGAACCCATTTGTCTTGGGTGATTGTTTGCCAGTTTTGAGGAAAAAAGTGCTAGTTTTCCCCCTAAGGGGGCTTCCAAAAGGGGAGTGTTTGGCGTACGAAGGGGAAAGTCATTGTGACTGTTTCCTGTAAGTTTGAGACTTGTCCTCACCTCCTTTTGGGGTTGAGGTGCCCCACTGTCGTTGTCTGTTTGAGTCTTGGGGTTAAGATCTGCCTCTTGGGCGTCTGTATCTGCCTCTCTGTGGCCTGTCTGACACTGGAAAGGACCAATTCTTTGTTGGCCAATTTCTGCTAAATTGAGGTGGCTGTACCTGTAAGAAATCCTTGACTGTTTGCATAGATTTAGCTTTATCCTCAATTTTCTTTAACACCTCTTCTGCCTTAACACCAAACAAGGTATCATGCTGTAAAGGAGCATCCAATAATTTTGCCTTAACATGATCAGGTAAACTCTGTTCTTTTAACCAAGCATGTCTTTGAATCAGAGAACCTGTAACTGCGGCTCTACAAGAGGCCTCTAAAGAATCAAAACCACATTGCAGAGTATGTTTTCCCACCTGTTCAACTGCATGCAATAAATCCTGCATTTCTTTACAATCAGGAGATCCTGAGCTTGCAAGCATTTTCTGTTTTAACTGAGCCATTAAATATTGTTGGTAGTTAAGCATGTGAAACTGGCAATTTAAAGCTCTAACTGCTAAAGTTGCAGAAGTGTATACTTTCTTCCCCCATCTATCCAAAGCTCTGGAATCTCTGTCAGAGGGTAGTGGATTTTTTGCAATGGAAGCCTTAACCCCTTTTGGACCCTGGGAAATAGTTTCTGGATCAGCAGAAGGGTTTTTATAAAGACACTTGTGAGAGTCAGGGACTCTATAATATCTATCTGGCTTGGCTGGTGCAGGGGGCAAAGAATCAGGAGATAAGCTGGATTCACAGAACACATCATTCACAATATCTAGCACAGGCGGAATAGCCAGGGGCCTGTGCTGAGGCAATAAAAGGAAATCCCTGAGCCTTTTCTTGGTTTCTGAGTAATCCTGACTTTCCCAATGGAAATGCTCCCTCATGCTATGTAAAGTTTCCCCAAAAGAATAATCCTCAGGAGGAGAGGCTGAAGGGATAGATTCTTCAGCATCAGAGTCCTCATAGGGGGGTAGAGAGTATCCCTGGTCTGAAGAGGAATCAGAGGAAATGGAAACCTGATCAGAGGAATCATAGTCTGTATCCTGCCTAGGCCTTTTCTCAGGAGGGGGATGGGAACCCCTGATTAGAGTAATGAGGTCTTCGGCCATTTTAAGCATCTGTTTCTTAGGCATGGAGGACTGTACAGGAGAATGCTGTACTTGTTTCTTTATCTTTAATGGTACTTTTGTCTTGGCTGTTGTTTTAATGGTAAGTTGTGAAGGTCTGAAAACACCCTCAGAAGCAGATGCCTGCTCAGCGGCTCCGGACTCATCTGAGGGATTAGTTTCCGTAGGCCCAATACCTTGAGTTTCCAGAGGCCTAGTTGCCTCCACGTGGGAGTCGGAGGCGGCCTGTGGCTCTGAGGTAGCGGGTGTCAGGGGCTGCGAAAGCGCCTCACTGAGAACCGGCGACTGGCCTAGAAGAGGTTTTGTCGGTTTTGGGCCTCGGGTGCCTGTCTTTATCCTTGTCCTTGCATTTTTTCGGTATTGCGGTCGTCGGTTGATCCGACGGCATAGTATAATTGAACCTTCGGACAAAGTAGTGGAAAGCAAAATCAAGACGTCTTTTTATAGTGCGTTTGTTAAATCTAGCACAAAACCGACAACTAGTGATGTCGTGATTAGGGCCTAGGCATGGAATACAGTAAGAGTGGAAGTCCTTATGAGGTATTTGCTTCCCACAAGAAATACAATTATTAACTTTTTCTGACATCGGTCTGAGGCAAGAAAAAAGTTTCCCCAATGGGGTACTTAGCTTTATTGAAGACTTCGGATTTGAAATTCGACTTCGAAAATCTCAGGAGTCGGCCGACCGTCACTTGTGAACTGCTTCTGCTTCAGGCACCGCGCGGCAAGAAAGACCTAAGAAAATGGCGTTGGATGCATCTTATATACCCCCAGTGCACTGACGTCAGGGAAGAAGCAACCGACGCCGGACCAAGACTTTGAAACTCTGGTCGACTGCGGGACCGCCTGATGGCAGGATAACCCAAGTGTAATGATTGCAGCAGTGTAACACTAAGAACATCTGTTCTCCCTTGTTAGAAAAATTGGGAAAGAAAACTGGCAACTGAATGTACTGATTCAAGTTAACCTCAGTGGCACCTTAAGCAAAAAGGAAGGGTTGGTACGAAGGGAGACACTATTGTTATGAAAAAATTATATAAGGGTGTTTCGTGGACAGAGCTTGGAGTTCCAAAATCCTTTTGGCAAAAGTGATAGCCACCAGCAATATAGTCTTACAGGAAAGAAATTTCAAGCCACAATCACTGGAATGTTCGAAGGGTTTCTGTGTTAGGTCTTGGAGAACGATTGTGAGATCCCATGGAGGAGAATGATCTTTAACCGGAGGACTGAGTAGAAAAATTCATAGCACCCTTAGATAACCTAGATCTAAGCAGCAGAACCAAACAAATTCCCAGAGTGAAAGTTTGAAATAGCAACCAACTGAAGTTTAATGGTAGAACAACTAGTGCACTCCTGAAAGGGGAGGCTAGAAAGGACACGATAGCAGGCAGTGCAGCTGAAAAAGGATCATGTTCTCCTTGCACACCCAGTAAGTAAACTTTTTCCGCTTACTTCTACAAACCTTTTTGGTAGGTTTCTGGGAGGCCAACACAATGTCTCGAACCAGGGAAGAAGTCTGGACCTCTGTATAATCACTGGAGTTGAAGAAACCAAGTGGTTAGCTTGAGGGTGGACAGATTTGAATGATAACCCTCTGAAGGGTGAAGGAGGAGATCCTGCCTGGGTTCCAGTCTCCATGGAGGATATTTCAGATGAGACCAGAGGAAGGGGAACCAAATCTGACGAGGCCAGTAGAGGGCAAGGAGGATCAGAGAGGTCTTCAGCCATTTGGTTTTCTGTAAAAACATGGGGATTACGGGTAGGGTAGGGTATGCACAGAGGAGACCGGCAGGGCCAATCATGAATTACGGCATCCCTCGGGGACTCCCACAGCAGGGAGATTAGTGAGAAATACCTGCTGCATTTGTTGTTGTGAGGGGTGGCAAATAGGTCACAACAAGGTTGGCCTTAACTGCTGAATATCAAATGCGGTACTGACTGGTTGAGGGACCACTCGTGAGTCATCATAATGGATCTGCTGAGTTTGTCTGCAAGAACGTTGGTCTTCCCCCGTATGTGTGTTGCAAGCAGAAAGTGGACTGAAGATATCACCCACTCCCAGACCCTCATGGCCTCTCTGCACAATGGATAAGAATGGGTTCCCCATTTGTTGATGTATCAGACTACTGACACATTGTCTGTATCAATTGCAATCGTTCCTAGCGGAAGGACGTCCTGAAAGGCTTGCAATGTTAGAAGGACTGCCCTCATTTCCAAAACACTGATGTGCAATCTGATCTCTAAGTCCACATGCCTTGGATCATTCTTCCCTGGAAATGCCCCCCCCCCCCCCACCCAAACTGGGAAGCATCTGTGATCACAGTGGCTGAGGGGGATGGGAGAAGGAAAGGCCTGCTTATCGACAGATCATTGGAAAGAAACCACCATCGAAGATGCTTTCTGCAAATTGGAGTCAATTTGATATCAGCTGAGAGAGGTTGGTAGAGAATAGACCACTGAACAGCCAGAGTCCACTGAACCTTGCTAACGGGACGAGCATAATGGCTGCTCCCATAGACCCAAGAGCTTGAAGTATAATCTCGCTGGAGGGGTGGAAAGGTTGAGAATGATACACACACGTTCCCTCAGACTTTGTATGCGATGATGTCGTAATCATGCTCTCTGTCTCAGGGTGTGTAGAGGTGACCCAATGAATTCCAAATTCTGCACTGGAATTAGATTTAATTTCTGTAGATTTATGGTGATACCCAAAGGACTGGGTACTTGTAACAGGTATTTTCTGGCCTGAAGAAGGTGATGCCTGGTTGGAGCAGTTAGAAGCCAGTTGTCCAGGTATAGAAACACCCGGAATCCTTTCAGCCTGTGGTGGGCTGCAACTACTGCCATGCATTTGGTAAACACCCAGGGGGACAGTGGTGAGACCAAAGGACAGAGCTCTGAATTGGTAATTACTGGCTCCCAGCCTGAAGTGCAGATGATTCCTAGAGTGTCTGTCTATTTTGATACAATAGTACACGTCCTTTAAGTCTAATGAGCACATCTAATCGTCCTTCCACAACAGTGGTAGAATGGACTGGACCGTGACCATTTGGAACTTCGCTTTCTTTACAAACAAATTCAGACTGCTTAGATCCAGTATGGATCTGAGGTCCCCGATTCGTTTTAGCACTAAAAAGAAGCAGGAGTAATTCTGAATCCTCTTTGTTTGGTCGGGGACCTCTTGGATGACTCATTTTTGCAGCAGTTTTTGAATCTCTAGAGCTGTACACTCTCTCTGACTGGGTGGGACATTGGGGAGTTTCTTTTGAGACCCTGGTGGGTGAAGGAAAAAGGGAATATAGTAACCTCTAGATATAATTTTTAGCCCCCAACCGTTTCTTGTTAAAATGCACCAGGCATCTGGGTGCAGAGAAAATCGACCCCTGACTACCTCCAGAGTTGAGCAGTTGGGTAGTGCTTCAGGACCGCTGAAAGGGCCTGTCAGAGAAAGGCTCCCTGAAGCCCTGATTCTGCGGTCCCCCTCTGCCCCTAGGACGGTGTCTGCCATTAGAACTTCCCCCTCTGCCCCTGGAGGAAGAATCTCCATGGTAATCCTGGAAGGACCCTTGGGATTTCCAGCACCAAGTCTTCTTGCCACCTTATTGGTTTCTCGAGAAGGTCTGCTGAGGAGTAGAAAACTTGACTCCTATGGTAGATAGGGTCTTCCCTTCCTGCTCAGTGTGAGTAACGGTATCTTTAATGGAGGGCCCAAACAAACTGGAGCCATCAAAGGGGGCTTTAACAAAGGACAACTTGAAGGCTTCTGCCAAGTCACTCAGCCTCATCCAGGCATGTCATCTAGTATTAATGCCTGAGCCAACTGCACATGAGGCACCCTCCATGGCATGGCAGATTAGCCTCATGGATAAATTATACAGGGAGCAAGAGTAGCCAATCGGGGAGATACTCTCTCGAAGTCTGCCACCATGGTGTCAGCTAGAGAATTGAAGAGAGTTCTTTGACCAGATCTCTCTGCAACTGGGTAAAGTGTGACAAGCAATTTAATGCTCTCAGTGAAAAGGTGGCTGAGGCGTAAACATGATTACCAAATCTGTCCATCGCTCCGAGCTCACTGTTTGTACACCCAAGAAGTAGACTGGCCCACACAAAAAGCATCAAAAAACACAGCCTCTCCAGAAGGAATGTGGGCTGACCAACCACTTCTCTGCTTCAAGATCTCCAAAATGTCTTTGTAGGAGATGTCCTCCGGTGGTGATCTGGGGGATCCTTCTCCCTCATCAAGATCTGTGTCCTCAGTGACAGACTCCAATGGGGAGTCTATGTGCCTACTCCTGCACGTTATCTTACAAGGGATCCTCCACATGAGATTCAGGAGAAATCTCGGAAGAAGAAGGGGTTTCCTCTGGAGGGAGAACTTGGAGGCCCTTTGGGGCTGTCTGACCCTGGACAGGAATGATAGGTTGAGGTCTCTGATCCAATGGAAGCTGGCAGGGAGGATCATAGCTCTGAGAGGTCGGATCTCTAACAGAAGACAAGGCCTTTCTATGATCTGGAAAGCCAAAGGACTCAGAGTCCCTACCCAGTTCCCCCAGGAGCCAAAGCAATGGAGAAGAAGACAGGAACCTCTCACCCGCCAATTCTCAGTCCAAATCAGATCCGAACTGTTGAGTGCCAAATCCCACAAAGGAAGGGAGAGAGCTGATAAAGTCTGACCCGAAGCCCTCCCCTCAGATCTGACAGTAACAGCCCGGACCGGAGACCCACTCTGATCTGAAGACGCTGGAGCAGAGGTAGTCAGAGCAACTTTCATAGTAGAGGATAACAGCATCCTCGGATCTGACACAGACACTCCCGGGTGGCCACGATCCTGGGGCTCTGATGCCGGTAGTTGGATCGAAGAAGGAGACTGCATTGTAATGGGCATGCTCACAATCCCAGAGAGGATGGAGAAGGCAGAAACCCCATCAGGATCAGAGTCTTGAGGATCTTCTGTATCATCCTATCCACGTCGATTTCTGACAAGCTCCTGGAAGACCTCGAGGAAGCCACTGAGGCTGAGGTCAGTCTTGAGTGCCTGCAGGGAGTCTGCAAAATACAGAAAGCAGGGTAGAAGACTCAAGCCTAATCGAGAGCTCTGGGGTCTAACTCCGGAGCTTTCAGATCTGAGGAGTGTGTATCGGAAGTGGAGGGGGCTGGTATCAGAGAGCTCTTAGAGATAGGAGCACCGGTCGAATTCGAAGAGGGTTTCGGGCCCACTGAAGCCGAAGAGGACTAGGATCCTGGGAAGTCAGATCTGAGGGCCTGGGAAGTTTAGAAGGTGGCTCTGAATAAGCCCGTGAAGACTTATGCGGGTGTTTCTTCGGGTCTGAAGTCTATGCCACAAGTATGGGGGGGGGGATTGAGCCCCTGGAGAAACCATTTCTGCAAGTAGAAATCCCTTTAAGATTAATTTATTTTTCTGACAATAAAACACTCAATATTTATTAAAACAAAAAACAACCGGTAAGCGCTTTCATTCGCAAAGAACTTCTTCAGACCTGGTTGTCACACACACAAAATTCACATTTATAGTTTGCTCAAGTCACATGACCCAAAACAGCAGTGTTTTAACCCTTTCTTACATAACACTGCTTTAAATTTTTCCATAACATTCATACCTGGATCTGCACCTGTGTTTAGCCTCACTTGCCAAGAATATTCTTTCCAGTTTAAATCCACTTCTGCATCCCATCTCTCGTCTGCATTTAAAATGTGGTCAATAACAGTAAAACTAAAACCCACTTTAACTCTGTTATGACAGTTAACAACATGTCTTGCTAGGGCATTAGTTACATCCAGTTTTTCAACTGCCCTCAGGTGCTCATAAATTCTGCGATGGAAGCTACGTATAGTTCTTCCTATGTAAAATCCATTGCAAGAATTATATAATACTAGATATACAATGAATTTAGACTTGCAATTGTAACTCCCCTTGATATTAATAGCAAAGTCCTGAGCCTTTACTAGGATTTTGTTCTCCAGTACCAAAAACTTACAATAATTGCAGTCTTCACATCTTGACATCCCATTATAAGCAACAGGAGTATTAAATTTTTTGGTTTCTAAAAAAATCCTTAAGACTTTTCCCTCTTTTTCTGACAAAAGTAGGACTCTCATATAAAAAAGCACCTTACTCTTGGAAATTCTTCAAAAATTTCCAATTATTTCTGATGATCTGCTTAATACTGTACATATCTACTGAATTTTCCAATGTACAACTCAGATTATAATCTACTCCTTCACTATTTCTTTCAACATCCTTTATTGTCCCTTTCTCCCTCATGACTTTAATTTTATCTATTGCTTCACTTACTACCCCAATAGGGTAACCCCCGATTAAATTTTTTTTTCTTAACATCTCACATTCTTCCAAAAAATTCTCATCTTCATCAGTGAGTCTATTTATTCTATCAAGCTGACCAAACAATATTATTTTTGAAGCTCACACTATGTAAACTGCTATATTCCAAGCAGCTGTTACTCTGAACATCTTTTTTTAAAAATTGTTACCAAGATTTTCCCCCCTTTACTTGTACACAGTCAGATCCAGATAATTCACACTAATTCTACTTCTATTAAAAGAAAACTTTAAATAGCTTGTAAAAGAATTTAAATATTCACAGAATTTCAACAATTCCGACTCAGAACCTTCCAATAGAAAAACAAGTCATCAATAAAGTGTTTGTAAAAATAAATATTGCTAACAAATGTAGAATTAAAAATAAATTCTCTTTCCCAACTAGTCATGAACAAATTGTCATAGCTCGGGGCCATAGCTGCCCCTATAGCCACACCTTTATTTTGTTTAAAAATTCTACTGTCAAAGCTAAAAAAATTGTAAAACAATATTACATCTAAAAGTTCAGCCAACAGACTAATCTCCTCACCATTAAAACCAGGACAACTCCTCAGCACTCCTGTAACCCTTTCAATTCCTTCTTCATTGGGAGTTACAGTGTACAATGAACATACATCAGCAGTTACTAATCACATATTATCTCTCAGGGAAACATTCTTTACACTTTCTTTAAAATCAAAAAGATCCTTAATATATGATTCAGCTGAAATCACTGCTTTTTCAAGCATTTATCTACATAGATAGCCATGGACTCAGTTTGACTACCACCACTGGCCACTATAGGCCTAAAATTTGGTGAATCCAAGTTCTTATGTATTTTGGGAAGGTCGAAAAACCTTCCCATCTTGGGTGTACTCACACAAAAGTAACTACCAACTCACTGCTGATTCTTCTCTCAACTAACCATTCTTCAATCAGTGAGTTTATAAAATTAAAACTTTTATCTATATCAATCCAATTCACTTCTGCATAAAAATCAGCATCAGACAATAACTCATAGATGCTATTTTTATAAAAACTATAGTCAATGACTACCAATGCATTACCTTTGCCAGATTTAGTGATATAAATAGCTTTATCATCCACTAACAACTGCAAAGCATCCTTCTCAGTCTTAGTCATATTGAAACCCTCGCATATAACACAAGCTGTCTAAAGATATTGAGGGCCAATGCAATAGACCCAGCTATCATGAGCTTCAGAATGTGGGATTTTGTGCCAACATTCTGCACATTTGAATCCAGTCAGTTTTTCAAAACATGCTGACTGGCAAAGGCTAAACACACACACACACACAAGCTCACACAGAGACAGAAAGCCTAACCCAAGAAGGGTTACACACACAAGTACACACTAAAGCTACTGAAAGGCAGAAGAAAATAAAAGCTTTTTTTTTTAAAACTAGTAAGATACAGCTGAGGGGAAAAAGGGGCAAAGCCCTGGAATGAAGGAAAGCAAAGAGCAACACAAAGGTCCTTGATGCCTGCAAAAGGACTAAAGGAAGGGGAGGAAGACAGGAAGAGAAGGCAGTTATAAATTTAAACTTAACTTAGCTGAAAATGAAGAAACAACAAAGATAATATTCCTATCTGCTCGAGACTGAAGGAACCACTTCTGACACCACTGGCAGCAAACGAGCTGAGAAGGCTGTGCAGAGGGTAGAGCATTATAGCAAGAGTGAGGAGCTCAAGACTTGGAGCCTAGTCTGCAGAAATGCGGCTGGGTTGGATTCGTAACCCATTCATCAGGAAGAATTAGAGAGACATCAGATCCAAATTTAATGAGTCCATTATTGTGTTCTAAAAAATCATGAAGCCTGTTAACCTCTGCAACCTTAGAAGGACCTACAGAATGAGAAGAGATGGCAGGAGGCCATAGAGGAATCTCTCACTCCATAAAGAGTGTTAATGTGTCTGAACAGAGTGGCCCAGCCCGTCAGCAGCACTGTTGCAACTCTGTTTTCTGCACTTCCAAAAAAGTCTGTTTTAGAAATGTCCCATTCCTTGAAGAGTTCTTTCAATACACGCTGGTTTAACTCCCCTTCATAATATGAAGAGCCTGCCCTGCTGAAGACATCTATTTGAACATCAAGTAACAAGGAACAATTTTTACCTGCTAATTCAGCCTCACAAGACTCTGGTCTCTTGGCAAAGGAGCTAGGATGGAGCCCTGCCAAATTTATTGATGTAGATGGACACCATAAGTTTGGCCTTCTGGTCACTGGGACTGAAACCCAAGATGCAATGCCCTCATCTCCAATACAGTGATGTGAAGATTTAGTTTCTAGCAAGATCATACCCCTCCTGGATCAATGGGATAAGAAGATTGCGCACCACTCCAGCTTGGTGGTGATCTGTGTGAAAATCTCCACTGGAGGGGAGGCCCTGGGAGAGAATGGATCTCTCCATCCACCACCATGCTCACATCTGCAATTCTTCTTAGGAGAGACCAATCTGGACTTTGAGGCTGTCCAAATGCTGACCCTAGCAAAGGTATGTAAACATGCTGGGCTGGAAGGTAGGGCTCCTTGCCCCCATATCATATGCTATTCTATTTTAGACGAAACAAACTGTGTGACAGTCGCATCCAGGATCAGACCTGGGAACAACAAACTCTTGAGATGGGTTGAACTGAGAACTTCCTGTGATTCATCACTGTCTCTAGCAAGTTGAAATAGGAAATACATCCTGGGGATCACTTCTGTGTCTCTGCTCGACATTGGCACAGGAAAATAACTTTCTTGGGTGGCGTAAGCCAGGGACCCTTGTTGGCTAGGCTTACATAGGCCCTTGGGCCGATAGCCGAGTACCTACCTATGAACAGTTACAAAATCTTGACCCTGTGGCTCACCAAATATGCTGAAGATGGAGTTGAAAGAACACGTCCCCAGGTGGCAGAAAATACAGTTGTGTAAAATCTTACCATAACATCAAATGTCCTTTCCTTCACTGTTGCAGTATTCTTAACGTATGGGATTCCCTGCCACTGGAAGCCCGACGTTGGCCAGTATACCACAGCCTACTGGCACTTTAAGGTACACCGAACATCACATATTTGATCTTCATGTAGCACAGGGTATAACATTAACATCTGGATGTACCATCCTCAGAACTGATTGCCCCAGTAGGAACACCAGTCCAAGGAAACCCAAAAGGTAACCAGTACATCCACGAAGGAAAAGGACTAGGGGGAAGCAGGGAAGTCGTGAGTACTGCAACAGTGAATGTAAGGACACCTATTGATTTTATTCAACTGTAGTATGTCCTTACATTCACTGTTGCAGTATTCTTACTGTTTGGGAGAGTGACAAAGCTCAAGAATAAACCTGGGAGGAGGAGGAAGAAGCAGTAGAGCCTTCTAAGAAGCCAAGAAGAATGGCCCTAACTCTATCTCTGGAGATACCAGCCAACTTGTAGTGTTTGGTTAAAGTATGCACAAAAGTCCAGGTAGTTGCTTAAAGAACAGAAATTGTATCTAAGCCCTTGAAAAAAAACAACACATGAAGCCACAGCTCTAATAGAATAAGCCTTTACAGAAGGAAGGCTCTTACAATGAAAAGTACAACAAAAAGAAAAAGCCTTTGAGATCCAAGAAAAAATAGTTTGCTTAGATACAGTTAATCCTAGAGACCTAGGATAAAAAGAAACAAACAACTGATCAGATTTTCTAATAGACTTGGTCTTACCCAAATAAAATCTGAGTTGTCTATGCACATTCAAAGTATATAGCACCCTCTCACTGTCAGAATGCAGAGAGGGGAAAAAAGTAGGCAAATGAATAGACTGATTAAATGACAACTCATTAACCACCATAGACATAAAAGAAGGATTAGTAATGCAAGGACACCCTTGTCCTTATGAAATATCAAAAATGGAGGAGAAGCCACAAGGGCTTGCAACTCAGACACCCATCTGGTAGAAATAAGAGCTAACAAAAAGACTGTCTTCCAAGAACAATGTTGTAAGGAAGCTAAAGCAGCAGGCTCAAAGGGAGCCTGACTCAACGTCTCCAAAACAAAATTAAGATCCCAGGGAGGAGGAACAGGCTTCCTGGGAGGTCTAATGTGAAAGACGCCTTTAAGGAATTGTTTAGCCTCAAATCAAGAAGCTAAAGGAGGAGATAAAAGTAGACAAGCAGAGGCAGTTGGTAAGTGACCCTTAATAGAGGAATAGGACAAACCAGCATTGAGCAACTCACACAAATAAAACAAAACCAAAGGAACATTTACAGTATGTGGGCCCGGGTTACGAGAAAAACACCAAATAGAAAACCTCTTCCATTTGGATAAGCAGGATTTTCTAGTAGTAGGTTTCCTGGCCTCCTGCAGGACTGTCAGTACATAATCAGAAAAAAGATGTCTATGTGGAATCAAAATCCTATTGCTTACAGTGTCAGTTGGAGTGTGGACAAGTGGGGATAGATGAGAGATCCCTTGTGCTGTGTGAATAGATCCACCTTGTGAGATAACTTGTGATGACTGTCTTTGGCAGAAGAAGAGGGAACCAATGCTGTCTTGACCAAGAGGGAGGCGCTAACAAGATTTTGGGAGCGTCTTGTTGAATTTTGAACTGGACTTTTGGAATGAGAGGAAGGGGGGGGATGCCTAATGAAACATTCCCCTTTCAAGAAAAAGTGAGGACATTTACCTTCCACACCGGAGGACCTGGGATCTGGCAGAAAAAATATGAAGCTGTCTGTTCAGAGGGGAGGCAAGCAAATCTACTTGAGGAGTACATGACTGGTGGACAATGTCCAGAAACACATCCCTGAGAACCATCCATTTGTGAGATTGAGACAGGGACCTGCTAGTAGTGTCTTTCACAATATTTTGACCTGAAGAGATGTAAACTGCCTGAAGAGTTCCTTGATATTTGACAGCAATTCCCATACCAGGGGTGCCAGCTGGCAAAGAAGGTAAAATTTTGTTCCTCCCTGTTTGTTTATATACCACATCACTGTGATAGTGTCTGTGAATACCTTGAGAGGCCCTGGAGAAAAAACAGAGGATGAAAGGCCTGAAGAGCCAGCATAAGAGCTCTCATCACTAACACTTACTGATGTGCTCTTCCTTCTGAAGAGGTGACCACATCCCCTGTACCTTTAGGGAGCCAAAAGCTGCTCCACATCTGAAGTGTCTGTCAAGAGTTCTGGAGAGGGAACAGAGGGATGAAAAGGGAACCCTGGATTTGGAAACAACTGCTGAATCCACCAGTGAAATTCCTTCTTGAGACAAGGAAGAAGAGGAACTACAAAATCTAGAGGATTTGCATGTTGAAGCCAAACTGACTTCAGAAACCACTGAAAAGTTCTCATGTGGAATTTAGCCAAAGGGAGCATAGGAATGGTGGATGGTATGAAACCTAGAGCTCTCAGAAACTCCCTGGGTATACTGGAGTCCAGAGGAAGAAGAGTTTCAAAGAATGAAATGAGAGTCAAGGCCTTTGGAGGATGCAGGGATGCCAGCATAGGCACCATCTGAATCCTGCAACCCAGAAAGACATGATCCTGAGAAGTCAGAGAAGGCTTTTTGACATTTTGTTTATGAACCCCACTCTCTGAAGAAGGCAAATGGCAAAATTAAGATTTGGTAAAAAAATCTACAAAAAGGATACCAGAGCCAGCAGGTCATCCACATAATATTTGGATCCCCTGAAGCCTGCAAAAATCAGTCACAGGAGCAAGGCATTTGGTGAATACCCTTGGAGTAGCAGAAAGGCCAAAGAGCAAAGCAGAAAACGCCACGAAGCAAAAGAGAACTGCAAAAACTTCCTGAAAAGGGGATGGATTGGAATATAAAGGTAAGCATCCTTGAGATCCAGATACACCATATAGGCCTGAGGGAGCAAGAGAGGAAAAAAGTGAATGGACAGCATCCAACAGGTGGGCACCTTCAGAAAAGTATTTAGGTGAGAGAGGTCTACAAATGGTCTTCAAGTACCCTCTTTTCTGGGCAGTAGAAACTTTCTACAAAAAAAAAAATAGTATCCTGAGTCAAAAGATCTCGAAGAACCTCCAAGAAAAAAGGAAGTTGTTCCCAAGGAGGCTGAAGACTGCCCATAAAAGGGTGACAAGATTTCTACACCATGAAATACCCCTCACAAACACTGGACTGAACCCAAGAATGTTGAGTAATCAGAAGCCGAACAGGAAGAGCAAGAGAAAAGCAAAGAGAAAGAGGAATGTGGCTGGGAAGAGAAGGATAGTCATACGGCACCTGGTTTATCAGAAAAGGAAGACTTCTGAGTCCCTGAAGTCTGAGTAGCCCTAGCAGGAAGAGCTTGCTTGTCACTCTTTTTACCTTAGTAAGAGAGCGAGATTGCCTGCGAACAAAGGCTGGCTTATTGGGATAATTTATCTGAAATCTGGGTACAGGAAATACAGATGTTTAAATTCCTGAAAGGCCTTCCCCTTATCCTGATGGGACTTGAGCAAACCAGTGGATGTTTCCCCAAACAAAAGTTTATTATCAAGAGGAGCATCCATCAACTTAGCCTTGATATCAACAGGTAAAGGCTGAAGCCTCAGCCAAGAATACCTCCTCATCACCAAGGCAAAAGCAGCAGCCCGAGAAGAGGCATCATAACAACACCTGACAGCCTGATTAACCACTTAACGGGAAGTCCTAAACAAGGAAAGAGCAGAAATTTTACCCTCAGAGTCTGGGAGATCAAAAATAAGCTGACAAGCCTGAGAAAGAAGAGCCAACACACCTGAACATATGGAGCTGACAGTTAATAGCCCTAAAAGCCAGAGTAGCAGAGGTGTAAACATTCTTACCCAGCCTTTCCATGGTTATGCTGTCTTTATCAGAAGGCAATAACTTGGACAAAGGAAGCAATTGAGAAGGCTTGTTAGAGGCTAAAGATGTCACTGAGGTGTCAGTAACAGGACATTTGTACAAAAAGTTACAATCCTCAGGAACTGTATAAAACCTTCAGGATTCTTAGGAGATGAGGGCTGAGAATCAGGAACTTTAGTGGCAGTGGAAAAAACATCCAACAAAACAGCCAAAAAGTACCGTTGTGTACACTTACCATAAATGTAGATGTTAGAGTATATTCACTGTTGCAGTCATCACATTTGGGTTACCCCTGCCAGGATAGCTCTCAGCCGGCCCGAATACCAGAGACTTAGTATTTCTGCATCGGTTGCTGTCGCTTGAGGACTGATGTCAGGTCATGAGTAATATAAAGTAAGGCAGCCAACGCCATTACATCAGTTTTTCTTGCACTAACCTGTCAGGAGCGCCCAAAGTAGGAGGCCAGGTTCTAGTGGAAGAACCCCACCAGTGGAAAATAAATACCAATATGTCCCTTGTAAGGAAAGGAGAACAACAAGGAAGAATGTTAATAAAAGAAGAAAGAGAATAAAGGAGGATGGAGGGAGGGAAACCAGCACTGCAACAGTGAATACACTCGAAGATCTACATTTATGGTAAGTGTACACAACTGTATTATGTTCTTCATGTTTCACTGTTGCAGTCATCACATTTGGATAGATTCCCAAAGCTGAGGAAATGGGTAGAGGCAGTCAAGGAAACTAGGATGCCCTGCAAGACTGCAAAGGCAAAACCTGCCCTGGATTTGGAGAAGAGAGGCAGGTGGTAATGCCTGGTAAAAGTGTGAAGAGATGTCCAGGTGGCAGCCTCCAGGATGTCCCTGGTGGGGAATCCTCTGAGGAAAGCTGCAGAGGTTAAGGTTGCTCTGGTGGAGTGTGTCCTGACCCCCCTTGGGGGAGGCTTTCCATGCTGTTTGCAGCAGAAATGGATGTAGTGTGCTATCCATTTGGAAATGGTTCACTTGGAGATGGCTTTGCCTTCTGCCCCTGTAGCAAAGCTAACCAGCAATTGATCAGACTTTCTGAAGGATTTAGTCCTGTCCATACAGAATCTGAGATGTCTGTGCACATCTAGAGAGTAAAGAATCCTTTCCCCCTTGTTCTGGGGATTAGGAAAGAAGGTGGGCAAATGAATGGATTGGTTGAGAGCCACACTGGACACCACGTTGGGCATGAAGGATGGGTTAGTTCTGAGGGATACCCTGTCTGCATGGAAGATGATGAAGGGTTCCACAGCCATGAGTGCTTGCAGCTCAGAGACTCTTCTGGCTGAAGTGATGGCTAGAAGGAATTCTGTCTTCCAGGAGAGAAATTTTATCTCTGCAGAAGAAGTTGGTTTGAAAGGGGGCAGGGTGAGATTTTCCAAGACAAAGTTAAGGTCCCAAGCTGGTGCCCTTCTGGGGGGGCCTCAAATTGTTACCCCTCTCAGGAACTGTTTGATCAAAGGGTGTGAGAAAAAGGGGCTGCTCGGTGGGAAAATGAGCAGAAATAGCAGAGGCATGAATTTTTATAGAGGAGAAAGAGAGACCACTGTGTAGTAGGTCAGTTAAGTAATCCAGGATGAGAGGGGATGGATGGTTGTGCCGTATTGGCTCCCTTAGTCTGGATCCAGGTGCAAAACCTTTTCCATTTATCTGCATAAGACTTTCTGGTGCTAGGACTTCTGGCCTCATGGATAACATCCAGAACCTGTTTAATGAGGATGGCAGATTGGCTTATTCCCTAACCCCGAACCAAACTGGTTTGGAATCTGAGGAAAATGCCATGGAGGCAGGGGGACAGGCTGCGCCGCAAGGGGTACAAGTGTTGTCGGGGCCAAACTGCAGCTATAGAATGGTCCTTGGTTTTTCCTCCCTTATTTTGAGAAATACCCTGGGGATGAGAGGTAGGGGGAGGAAAGGCATAGACTGATAGATTGACCCAGGGGAGGGACAGGGCATCTACTTTTTGAGCCATGCAATGATGTTCCCTGGTGCAGAATTTGCTGAGCTGATGGTTGGTGTGGGAGGCAAAGAGGTCGACCTTCGGGGTTCCCCATTTCTGAGTTATTAGGGTGAAGGTACTTCTGTTGAGTTGCCACTTGTGTGGGTCCAGAAGGTTTCTGCTTAATTGGTCTGCCAGAGAGTTGAGAGAGCTTGGTAGGAATTGTGCTAACAGGTGTAGTTGCATGGAAGAGGCTGTGAGCCAAAGGGTCATGGCCAGCCTGCATAAAGGGTAGGAGTGAGTCCCTCCCTGTTTGTTGATGTACCACATCACAATGGTCTGTTTTGATCAGGCGAATCCCTGGAGAGAGAAGGGGTTTGTAAGCTATCAAGGCATGCTGCACAGCCATCATCTCTTTTTGACTGATGTGCAGAGGGATTTGTTGTGGGCTCCATTGGCCCTGTATGCACCTGCCGTCCAGGTGTGCACCCAAAGCATAGTCTGATGCATCTGTGGTGAGTGTCTCGGTGGCAGGAGTGGGGGTGGAGGGTGGGGAGAAGGGCAGTCCCTTGTTGTGGGAGCATGCTGTTTCCCACCAAAGAAATTCCTTTCTGAGGCAGGGAATTATAGGTAGAAGAGTTTCCAGGTCTTGACGGTGTTGTCACCAAAAGCTCTTTAGGTACCACTGAAGTTTCCTCATATGGAGTCTGGCATACGGAATGAGCAGTATGCAAGATGCCATGAACACCAGAGCTTGCAAGATCTTCCTTGCATATAGCTGGGGCCTGGTGGCTAGCTGAGAGAAGTAGGCTGTCAGGAAAATGTGTTTCTCTGGTGTAAGGTATGCAATCTAGGATGCTGTGTCCAGACTTGCTCCCAGGAAGATTATCCTTTGGCTGGGCACCTGTTTGGATTTCTATTCATTGATTGTGTACCCTAAAGAGTTTAGTAGGGTCTTTACAAAGGCCAGGTGCTTGAGCAGCTTTTCCTGGCTGTCTGCCTGAATAAGTTAGTCGTCTAAGTATGGGCAAATTTGAATATTTCTTTGTCTGCAAAAGGCAATGTCTGGAGCCAGACATTTTGTGAAAACTCTGGGAGCAGTAGATAAGCCAAAGGGAAGTGCAGAGAACTGAAAGTGTTGAGATCCTGCCCTGAAGCGGAGATATTTCCTGCATGATTCCCTGATAGGAATGTGGAGGTAGGCCTCTTTTAGATCTACGGTGGCTAGCCAATCATCCTTGAAGAGCATGGGTAGCAGCTGCTGGAGGGTGAGCATTTAGAATTTTGGGATCACCAGTAAGGTGTTTAAAATCGATAGATCGAGGATGGGGCGCCAGGTTCCCTCTTTTCTGGGCACCAGAAAAAGTCTGTAGTAGAAACCTTGGCCTATCTGTTCTGCAGGAACGTGCTCTACTGCTCTCATAGAGAGCAGGGAAAGGATTTGCTTTTGAGCCTCTGCCCACTGATTTGGTGGTAGATCTGGGAACCCTTTTCGGATTGGAAGGGTGTGGAAAGAAAATCTGTATCCCTGAGACACAATATTCAGAACCCAATGGTCCTTGGTAATGGTGGGCCCAGGTGCTTGAGTGAAAGGAGAGTTTTCTTCCTAGGGGTAAGTGAAGGTGGGCGGGGGTGGGGGTGGGGGGGAGAGGTGAGTCGTGAGTTCTTACCATAAGGGGGTGGCTTAGAACTCCCTGGTTTTGAAGTGAAGGTAGTCCACTGCTTAGATCTCTGCATTCCCTGGGGCTGCAGCCTGGGGGGGGGGGGTGTCTGTTTCCATTGGGCCTAGGCTGGGCCGGTTTACTCAGAGCAGGAAAGGACCAGTGCTTGGAGGGACAATGCCTGCTGAACCTAGCGGGCTGGACCTGTAAGAAATCCTTAACTGTTTGCACAGATTTTACTTTTTCTTCCATCTTTTTTAAGACCTCTTCTGTCTTAGTGCCAAATAAGTTATCTTTGTGCACAGGGGCATCCAACAATTTAGATCTGACATGGTCTGGCAGGGGTTGTTCCTTAAGCAATACATGTCTTCTAATGACAGATCCAGTGACTGCTGCCCTGCAAGAAGCTTCTAGGGTGTCAAAACCACAGTGCAAAATGTGTTTAGTTATTTGACCTGCAGAATGCATTAAGTCTTGTAAATCTTTAGATTCTGTCCAAGCAGGAAATGAAGATATTTTTTGTTTAGGGTGTTCCAAGGTATGTTGCTGAAATTTCAGCATATGGAACTGACAATTTAGTTTCCTGATAGCAACAGTAGCTTAGGTGTATACTTTTTTACCCCATCTGTCCAATGCTCGGGAATCCCTGTCTGAGGGGGTGGGATTCTTAGCAGAGGTTGCTTTAATCCCTTTTGGCCCTTGAGAAATGATTTCAGGGTCAGCTGTTGGATTTTTAAAAAGATATTTGTGTGAGTCAGGGACTCTATAGTACCTGCCTGGTTTTCTGGGAGCAGGAGGTAGGGCATCAGGAGTCAAGCTGGATTCAAGGAAAACATCATCCACAACATCCAGGACTAGGGGGATGGCCAAGGGTCTGTGTTGCGGAAGTTCTAGTAATTCCCTGAGTCTCTCTTTAGACTGAGGGTAGTCCTGACTTTTCCATTGGAAATGCTCCCTTAAAGTATGCAGGGTTTCCTCAAAGGAAAAATCCTCTGAGGAAGAGGCTGAAGGAACGGAGTCCTCTGCATCAGAATCCTCATAAGTGAAGAGGGGTTGCATGTCTTCATAGTCAGATGCATCAGATTAATCTGACACTTGTTCAGACAAAACTACAGGGGACAGATCTCTCTTCCTTTTGGAGGGGGTAGCTTGGCTTCCCCTGATCAGCATGATAAGGTCTTCCGCCATTTTAACCATTTGAAACTGAGGCAAGGTAGCAGGCGCCTGCGAGTGGGTTGTCGGTTTCTTGGGTGTGGTTAGAACCCTGGGCCTAAGAAAAGCAGTTGTTTTTGAAAGAATAGTAGTCGCTAAAAAAAAAGACATTGGTTTGTGTCGAGATTCGGTAGTGCGAAAGACTTCCTCGGAAGCCGGTGCCTGCTCAGCGGCTCTGGACCCATCCAAGGTAGAGATGACCGCAGGATCCTTAGTCGAAGAAGAGTTTTGCAGCATAGCTGACTCCAAAAGGGTCTCAGCAGCAGCCTGCGAATCAACTGAAGCGGGCATCAGGGGCTGCGAAAGCACCTCACCGAGTACCAGAGGACTGACGACTAGCTTAATGGAAGCATCGCCGGTAGGTTTGGACCTGTTTGATCTGTCTCTGTCTTTATCTTTACGTTTTTTTGGAAGATCTGCTGTCGGATGGCTTACCGAAGTCATATCAGAATTCGAGGACTGTAAAAGAAAATATCTGGCTACAATAAGGGCCCGACGACGGATAGTTCTGGAGTTGAACAAAGCACAGAAGCGACAACGGGGGACATCGTGGTCTGAGCCTAAACAAGTGACAAAGAAAGTGGAAGTCTCGGTGTGGTATTTGTTTTCCACAGGCAAGACAATTATTAACTTTTTCTGACATTGGTTAGTGCAAGAAAAAAAGGATCCTCAATGGGGTACTTTGCTTTAGAAGACTTCAACTTCAATTCGGAGACGAAAACTCAGGCAGCAGCCCACAACAAAGCTGGGCGAGCCTCTAGGTTCTTATTGACCTCAGTAGAACCACCAATGCAGAGGCTGGACAGCAGAAGATTCTGGTCTAAACTTTTTAACCTTCTTTCCCAATGGCTGTCCCTCGGGTGGGAAGTTCCTTCCATTTTATCTTTAGCAAGAAGCTTATGACACTTGCTCTTACTATACAAAGAAAGGGAAGACAGCATGCAATGAAGGGTTTTCAGTACGAAAGCCTGATAAATCGAAAGTCGTATGGTCGTGAGTAGTTCCTAGGCAAAAAAGACACTTATCATGGAGGTCTTTATGGGAAATCTGTCTCCCGCACTGGCATTTACTCTTCCTGGATGACACTAACCCCACGAAGCAAAAAAAAAAAAAAAAAACCCTCAACAGGGTACTTTTCTGCAGTGTCTCAGCAGCAGGAAGAAGACATAGGCATTCAACCATCAAACGAAAACTGAGTTCAAACGTGCAGAAACGATGTAGGCATTCAGACAGACGATCTGATCTGGAGATGTGTTCAGACTGTTGCAAAGAAGTTCTGAGGATGGTACGTCCGGACATCACCTTTATGCTCTACACTACAAGAGAAGCATGTGTGTGATGTTCGGCATACCTTAAAGCAAAATGAGGCTTTGGTATACTGTACAATGTCGGGCTTCCATGGCAGGGAATCCATACGTTAAGAAAACTGCAAATGTAAGGGCATCATGCAGATCCTCCAACTGTACATGGCAGTAGCCACCATGCTTAAACCTTTGAAAAGGTATGCACCACAAAGGGCAATGCAGAAAAGTAAGGTTCTGAGTTGGTATCTCTGACCTGTCAAGATTGCAGTACAGAAATTGAGTGGGATGAGCACAGTATTCTGACTTTCAGTGATGCAGACCCATTTCCCCTTAGGAAAAGTAAGACGGAAGTAACTAACTGTCAAGCATTTTTTTACTGCACAAAATGTCTGAACCTCTTGAAAAATGAAATTCAGCATGAGCCAAAAGCTCCCAGTCCTCCTGAAGGTTAAAAAAAAAAAAAAAAAAAAAAAAAAAAAGTGGAGTTTTGACTGTTGCACTCAACCCACCTAGCCCACTAAGCCCCTACCACAAGTTAATCTACCCCATACTGACAACCTAAAACAGTAGCCTCACTTTGAATATAACATTACTTGGTATTCTTTATCTTAAATGTATACAATGTAAATAGCTTTCCAACTGTCCTCAGTCCCCTTCTGGGGAAGATTCTCTCTATTGGCAATTCTTAAACTTTGATGCTATTAACTAAATCATCCTCACTTCTCATCCTGAATGAGGATGTATACACTTCTTATCCTGAATGGTGATGTATACACCCCACCTTCTCTAGTTCTTTTCTGTCCGTCTCATCTCAATACTTTTTAAATAATGTACTTTCCACCTACATTCACCTCTCTATGCAAATTTGTGTTTAAAAAAGTCATTCTATAACTACATTCTAATGAATAACTACAGTCAAATGAATAACAACTATTATTTTACAACCTTACCGTCATCATCTACCTCGCAGTGCAACTAATTGTCTGTCTCAACTTGTCCCAATCCTAATACAATTGTATGTATGAATATAACTTACAAATGTATGTATGCAATACATGTTGCCATTTTCTGACTGTACCCTAATATGTTTTACTATGTAATATAACTTTTTGCTTATTGTCACTATGTATTATAGATATGTAATAATACTTTATTGCTTATTGTTACTGTGTTTTTGGAGCTTTTCTCCCCGGGCCTCCACTGAAAATGGGCTCCCTGAGCCCAGTGGACCTCCACGGTCATCAAACTGGAAATAAATAGCTGGTTCAGATTCCCTACTGCGTTAAGATTGGATTGAGCTTTCTGTAGTAGGAGAAGTGTGTGTTAAGGAGAAATTCATTTTCATACTGGCTAATTGGCAGAAGGAAAAATGAGCTCCAGTGTGTGCCCTGCTTGAGGAAAGAGAACACCCAAGCATCCTTGGTGATGGTTCTCTAGGTTGTTACATGAATGGAGTATCTGTACCTGACTTTATAATAATCAGTGGCAGACAACTCCTGCAAGCAGTTAAAGCTCCTACCGAGAGTCCACATGGACTGACCCTGATAAGCTTTATTTCATTATTTTGCATTTTTATTTGCTGGGAAGCCCCATTCCTAACCTTCTGTGGTTGGGAGTGGGACTTATCTGGCTTCTGAAGGGCACATTTTTTATTACCATTTAAAAAAACGTTCTATACACTGCTTGCACCTGGGCCTTGGAGGTCTTATATTGCTGGCATGTGGAAGCAAGATCTTGCCCTAATCCTTCATGTCTAGCATGAGATGTTCAATATCCTATCCAAAGAGTTTAGCTCTTGAGATATGAAAATTCATCATCTTGATTTGCATCTCACCAGGAAGTCAAGATGAATGCTGTTTGTTTTACTTTTAGTTTGTCTGCTTGTTTGCTCTTCTTGGAGTTTAAAAAGAAACTTAAAGTTAGGACCATTTAGTAAACATTGTGTTGCACTTTTGATTGCAAAGGGATTATTAACACAAGCTGAAATGCAGGAGAATCCAGGATGCATCATTTCTTTTTCTTTAAGGTAAGCAGGACAGGACAAGGTTTAATCTGTGAGCCCTGCCAGTTAAATATGTTTTAGGAATATTTTGGATTTTCCCATCTTGCTTCTCCTATCTGCATTGTGTTTTTAAAGCAAGGGGGTGAATTTGGCTTTAAAAGCTCCTCCCAGTGTTCCCCTATCTGCTCATACTATCAGCACTACAAAGAACAAAAGGCGTCTTGAATTCAGTCTACCCAGAGTAATAACAATTCAGTAACCTTACCTTGCACATATATGCACCCACTAGGTACACACTGTAATACATACAGAATTAACAAAATTTCCAGCTTAGGTTTTAAAATCTACAACATCTAGAATGAGAATACAGACTAAAGAGCCTGTAAACAGATTCTCAAGAACTATCTTGAGATTTAGTGTTGTGTGGTTTGCTCTTAGTAAGAGGAGCAGAACAGCATTGATAACCAGCTTTCCTACAGATTACCATTCACTGGAGAGCCTATGAGATGCAGCATCCCTGCTGGAATTACTGCTACTGCTGTGACATCACATTTGTAACCATCCCTTTTTTGTATGACTTCTAACCATCTCTGACTGAAAGATGTGTATGGGACCTATACAAATTGTCTGGTTGCTGTTTTGGCAGAAATCTCTTCAGTTTAAATTTGGTATCAGCGTATAGCTCCAAGCACTATTGTGCTGAACAAACTAATGTGTGTGTCGACCAAGACAAGACTGCAACAAGCTTACTAATCCCTGCAACATATGAGCCGAATCTACGGACTGTTGGACAGCCTGCAATCTGCTGCTCAGGAACCAACTTGAAATCACTACTGAATTCAAGACATCTTTTATTCTACTCATTAGTAACTTATCTCACTGGTCCCTGTTGACAAGAGCTCACAGTCTGAATTGTCCCCAGTTGTTGTCAGCCTGCTTGTACTATGGACTTTGAGACAGTCTATCAACTCCCTCACGCTTACTGCCAATCAATTACTCATATCCTGTATTGTTACAACTTATGAGAGGTAAAACAGATTACAGGTTGGCTTCTTACACATGTCACTGAGCAGCTTACCACCTAATCATAGCTATCCAAAACTAGATCTACTTATGCTACGTCTGTAAAGAAACGATTAGCTTAATCTCCTACGCACTATTTAAACAAGCCCCAGCTGCATAATACCAAGTCCTCAATGAACTTTGATGACCACAGTAACTACCCTAGTAAGTCAAATTCTATACCTATTAATCCAAACACACTAATCTTTGGTGAAGTTAACTATGCATCCATTACATTGAAAAGTTACACAAAAATAAATATGTTTAGTAGTTCCTTGATTTACCAATACCATCTTCCTAGAACATACAAAGATCCCACAAGAAGTCACAACAAACTTTACTTCATCCTTAGAAAATGTGTTTCTGCCTGCATCTCTAATGTCATTTACTTATTTTACGTATTTACATTTGTTTACAACAGAAGTGCTCAGACAAACACTAATTAATTTCAGGATCAGCTTGAGCTGCGTTTGTTAAACAAGCAACAAGTACATCAGAACCCGGGTCAAGCGTGAAAAGGGGCCACCTCCCTGGTTACTAGGTAAGTACATAAATAAATCTGTGATGTATAGAACCAATAAAAAATATATGCATGCTTCACCAGTGACAATTACAAGTTGGGATATAACAGATAGGGTCCTTGATCAAATCTGACCACTATCTGTCATAGTTTCCCTCATAACTGGTAACATTTTGCCCAATACTGCTACCATATTCAGAAACTATACTGAAGCCTACCTAATATCCCTATTTGGGGGCCCAGAAAAATTCAAACATGCCTTCCCTTCTGCTAATGCAATCATTAAAGCCACAATATATACCCCTTTGACTTAAACACCCATCTAAATTAATGTACAGAAAACTCCATCCCAATTCACATTGATGGGAAATTCAAACTAAACTCTATAATAGGAGGAAAAATACTTGTTACATATAAATGTTTTCACAAGAAGGTCACAGGATAGCAAAGGATCAATAACAGCAGTAAACTAAGGATATGAATTGAAATTAGCCCCCTACTTCAAGGATAACCATAAGGCCTTTGTAACTGTTCCTTATTGAAATGTTGGCACTCACAATGCAGTGTGTCAAAAGACTGCAAAAAAAACAAACAAACAAAAAAAAAAATAAGCCCCCGCACTCCCCCCCCCCCAAGCATATATATACCAACTCTGAGATCACCTATACCTCTGAGAAAAGGGACTATCCTGGGACATTGGTAATCTTGGACTTGGTATAAACAAGTCAGTTCTTTCAGCCATTTAATTTCCATGTTTCGGGATTCACTGTTGCGGGTCCCGACATTTCACATGGTTACTCTTTTTAACTATATTAAGAGTGCTAGATGTAACATCCGACACTGGAGTTCCAATGGAACAGCACTACCTATTCTGATCATGAATCCATAGCAAATGTCCTAGATGATCCCCTGGTTCCCTCACTTGAATTACTAAATTTCTCTTCACCCAAAATCACTGCATACCATATTCTAGATACCTTATAGCAGTGCCACTACATATCCTGGCAACTATTATCCTAATAGCCTTGCCAGCACCATCTGTATTAATCCATGAATGTTTGTCAACCTCAAACAATGAAACTGGGGACCTAACAAGCCATCAAACCAAAAATCGTCTTTGTGAAAGCAAGGCCCCATCTCCTCAGTTTAGTTTATTTCTTTGAAAATCTAATGGAAATCATAGACAAAGACTATGCTGCCCATGCTGAATATCAAGATTTCAATAAAAACATTTGAAATGAGTGGGCATTTTTAACAAACTCACCAGTCTAAACAAACTTCCTCACATCATCTGCTGGGCTGCAAACTGGCTTGTCAATCAAACTCTCAGAGTAAGACTTGGTGGTACCATTACATCAAAAAAGGCATGTCACTAACTGTATCCCTCAAGGGTCTGTCCTGGGTTCCCCTCCTCTTTGGCACAGACTTCTCTAATGTGAAGGAAGATGTCATAAGTTAATGGTTAACCAAGTATACGGATGACACAAAACTGGGTGCTGTTACTGATCCCCCCCATGGACACTCATAGCCTCCAAGAAAGACCTGCCAGAACAAACACTTGGTGTACAGAATATGGCCTTAAACTTAACGCTAAAAATTGTACCATAATTGCCTCTGGTAAACAAATCTGTCTTCCTGATTACTACATAAATTGGAATACATTTAAAAAAATGTCAACACAGTCATTAGAATTCTGTGTACTAACACTGACCAACAATCCTTTGATCATCATGTGTCAGGTATAATCAGGAAGTTCTTTTACCTCGCCCAATTAATTAACGAAGGTTTATACTCTCCATTCAAGGATGTCATGATTCTCATAATCCCCCACTATCCCTCCATCATCGACCCAATCGCAGGAAACAATATATCATTTGGATTGCATCTCTTTAAACATTTTGCCCAACTAGAAAGAATTAATATGAAATGCACTTCTTTAAAAAGCTTCCTAGCTGCAAAGATTGCAACATCTTCTACCCAAAGACAAAGATCAAAAGATTAAGTTCCCTCAGAAGTTTAAAATTCCTCTCACGTTTCACAGTCTTCTACTTACTCCTATGCCATGATATCTGCATCATCTTCCAGGCTACGAAACAGACTGTCACAGTAGACCTCTTCTACCTCAGAAATACATGTAATACTAAAAACACTTAATCCAAAGAACTCAGCTTTTCAATGCAACATAAACAAGATTGCTTGGAGAGAGATTCTTCACTCAAAACAATCCCCTATCTATGGAGCAAATTCCTCTTGCAAATCAAACAATACAACACATTGCCCTCCTTCACGTCTTGTTTTGACAACTAGATGGGTACTCACAAATTTGCTCCTGGGGTAAGAAGCATGGCTCTCACTAAGTTGTGCAGAAAAGTTACCCACTAAACTTCATTGATTTGCATGCTTAGGCATTATGTGGTTACCCACACACCCAAGCTAGTAAGAACTGAATGTGTCAACAAATACAGCGGCTATCTAATGCCCTCCTGTGATTTATGAAATCATTCCAAGGGCTGCTTTCTTGCCTCTGACTCTGACAGAAAACTCATAACATTATAGATCTCTTAAGAGTAGTTTGCCAAAATTCCAAGTCTGGTGACAGGTTTAACTGGTTGCTTTCAAGTCTAAAGTTAACAAGCAATATATATATTCTTGACCCAGTGACCTAGCTTCCTGGAATCTCAGTCTACAGACAGCATACAAAGGTGCTGTGGGTTCTTCTACCTTTCACAATCTGCAAAAGCCACCAATGATTATGCATCCAGAGGCTGACAGTCTAAAAAATGACAGCTGTAGATCATCATTAATTTTCCTTTCCTTAAAATTTAATGACAGAAAAGAAGATGCAATACCCAAGGGGGGGGGGGCTCAAGAAGGTCCATATACTGGACCATCTGAAAATTCTTTTTGTCCACAACTGTAATGGCAAACCTCATTCTGAAACTCAAACTTAATTACTCAAAGGTTGGGTCCTTAGGTGAAGAAGGTGGAACCCCCAAGCCTTCTGATTCTATCAGAAGATAAGATCATGTATGATAAGGACGAGTCTCCAGTTGTAAATGTTTCTGCAATTCTCCAAACTCGTTATGCTCTTTCTCCAGGGTTTTCTCTTCAGAGGGTTTCATGTCAGAAATGCACTCCTGATGAGGAGAGGGTTTAATCTGTTCTTCAGGATCCAAAGCACAGGACAATAACCTAGGCATTCCTTGAACTGTTTGGACAAGTAAAACAAGGACCTAGCCAGCTGGACAAGCTCTTCCCCCAATGCAACATCCAAGAGCCCTTCTGATGATGACAACTGCCAGTAGCAACTAGATGTTACGCTAACCAGTGTAACTGTCAAACACACAGTCACCTAAAATTATTGCTGATGGCATATTCAAAGCACAGATAAAATTCACTGAGATGACAGAGAATGAACGTGCACCGAAGAGTGTCCTTGCCCTGGTGAGGCTGTCACCATCAGCCATTGTTCAGAAGCAAAACTGGGAGCAATGCAGTAACTACAAACCGAAAAAAATAACCGTGTCTGTTGCTGAAGCACCCTCATTAAGACATTCAGCTGAAGGCCTCAATGCACTCACAGATGACTTGAGGGCTGAAGAACTACTGCCTACGGTGGCTTCCCCAACTTCCAATAATAGGGTGTCTACAGAGAAAGAAACCTAGTCCTGACAGGGCTGCCCAGATAAAGAGGACCATTCTACCATGAAACCAAGTTATGCAAATAGAACATGTGCTCTGAAAACCTAGACCTGTAGTAATGTCTCTTCTTTTTGTGTGATGGTAATTAACACGAAGATTTCTTGCTCTTATAGTCTCCATTTCCATTCTTATTAATTTCTTTGCAACATGTCCTGTACTTTTTCTCTATATTTATTTGCCAAAATACTGGATGTGAAAGGCTTCCAGGAGATACAAGTGTCTTGGCAGTGATCAGGGCCTACACACTACATAAACACATCATACTTATTTGTAGAATGATATTTTAGCCACATGAACAAAAATGAAAAAGCAGTTCTGACATGCGTGAACATGAAGGAAAGCAAACTGTGGTGATCACCACTGCAGAAACTGGAACAATGATGCACAAACATTTTTAAAACAGTAAAACCAAAAAACTGGTGGAGCTCTATTCTCGTGCACTAAGCAGTGGGAAACTAGGAATGAAGGATGTATTCTTTCTTTTTATGGACACCTTTCAGTTGACATGTCAATATTACAACGATGGAGATAAAAAGTTTCCTCCAACATAAATGCTTTGAAATCCAAATCCAGAAGGATGCCACCCAATGGCAAGAGACATTCACTAAGTTTTGGACAACTGGCTGAACTCCACCGCTAAAGGTGTGCTTAAATCTGATTAACAAAGTGTGATAACTAACTAGCTAACCTGGGGGAAGGGATGATCCTTATAGATTTCCTTCAGATACAGCCAAGATCAAGGGTAAACATGAAAACATAATGTTCACAGTTTGTACAATATGAAGAGTACACTGAAGTACAACTAAATGGGCGTGCCTTCGTTGAAGGTTGGGTGTCGAGCTGGCACCTTGGCGTTTTGTAAAAATCTACTGCCAATCATTAGCGGACCGGAGTTCCGCTGTGGCGACCCCTTACCGGGAAAAGCCAAAAGACAAACAACAACAACAACTGAAGTACAACTAAAGCTGATTTCACTGGAGCATCCTCGTTAGGAGCATTACTTGTTCCCATACAAAAACAAATTAGTGTGAAATGCATCTCTTGAGAAAGACATGGAGATTCCCATTAATATACATATAAAGCAATATATGATTCACTAATCAAAATCTACTGAAGAAAAATCAGAGGTTAAACCTAATAATGCTAGTAACTTAAATTCAACTATTACAGAAACACAGATGTCCCAGTACAACAGCAAAAGGACTGCAAAAGGCAACAAATAACTAACTATAACTATCACAATGTTACAAAGGAGAAAATGATACAAGACAATTAACTGTTACCCAAATGCATTAAATGTCAGCAATCAGGTTTTAATGGATGCTTGAGAAAAGTAACATTTCAGACCCCAGTCCTTTCAGTCAAAAAACGTGTGCTGCCAACAGTGCCTTCAGGCCCAAAATGGCAGAGTTCCAGACATCTAATATGTGCACACAGAACAGTCTTAATATTCTACAGAGTTACAACAAAGAAATGCTGCAAACTGCCTCTTCAGATTACATCATAATGACAATTACATATGACCAAACTTCCAGACAGCATACTGACTAAGGGTATGCTGTGGAAAATATTACAGACATCATACATCTTGGTGTTTTATAGCTTTCAACTATCACATCTGTTTAGCAGCATACCCACCAATAGCCACCCATACAGTGCAAATCACGATTAAGGAGTTACATTTTTAAAATGCTCAAGACTGTGATGACATAAGGCGAAAATAATTACATTTAACAACAGCAAAGAGCACCTGAAAATTCATGTTCTAACTGTTGCTGGTAGAGGCATGAAGTATTTCATGTCAACAGTTCTCAAAAACAACAGGATTTTATTATCCATCAAGTATAAAGAGGCACAGTTTATGCCTGGATTTTTAACCTCACTGGCTAGTTATCTGGACTTTAAGTCAGATGCACAAAGACATTTGTAAGCACACACTGCTTTCATATCATGGCACAACAATATTAGCCTTTGACTAGCAATGGGATCTATAATTTGTTTCCCACACCAAACTGTTCAAATACTATGGAGAAACAAAACTCTTGTGGTATATCTCATTGATATTCTACTAGGAGTATTTGAATTTTGCTTACTATACTTGGCTGCTTGCATAAATCTTTAACAGAAAAAGATGGTGGTTTGCTTACCTAAGCTCTGCTAAACTGCACTAATCAAGATTTACTACTCTACAAAACAGTACAGCAAATTCCAAGGCAAGAAGCACACCAGTTAGACCAGTCACTGAACTACAGATGAAAGTGTTAAGCACAGGTACTACACGAGTTGGTAAAACACACAGAACTGTCCTTGAGGGTTTCCTATGATCACAAACTAAGTACTTGTGGAAGTACTATACTTGTGTGATAACATTAACCAGCATTGCAAAAAGGTGCATCTAGGTGAAATGTACACTGGTAGAGTGGTTATATTAGTAAAGGGAGCAGAGAGTGAAGTCTCCTGCAAGCAAGTGTGGGAGAGTTCGTCTTCCAAACAAAAAGTAGAAATCCGAAAAACCTTGGATGTCTTAATCACTGCTGCAGTACTCCTTATGTAAGGGATCCCCTGCCAAGGATAGCCCAATGTCCAGCTGGTATACTAAAGCATTTAGAGTTTACATGAATCATACTGCATGTATATGTTCCCCATGCAAGGTGTAGGGCATAAAGGTGATGTACAGACACAAACACCTCAGAACTGAAAAGCCCAAGGAGGAACAGATAGGGTTGCCACCCCTCTGTTTTTGTTCCGAATTATCCGGAAATCAAACTGATTCTCTGGTAGTCCGGAAATTTGTAAAATCGACTGATTTACGATGCTTTTTTTTTTTTTTTTTTTTTTTTTTTTTTTACAGAAAAGCATAGTAAATCAGCCAAAAATAGGCAGTACGAACGGGAAAAGAGGGCATTCCCCGTCAGGTGATGTAATCGTGACATCTCAAAAAAATGTAATCGTGACATCTCAAAAAATGGACGGAATATGGGCAGGAGAGGGGGAGGGGTGGGCAGGGTTACTGGTGATTTCAGGGGTGTGGCTTTACTCTGGTTTTAGCCACAATGAAATGTGGCAAACCTAGGAAAAGAATGTCCCTAGGGACCAGGAGGAACATATACATCCAATAAGGAGGAAAAAAAAAAAATCCCTGGCAAAGAAGGCAAGTAGAATAGGGCAGAGCAGAGGGAGCAGGAGGGAGGGAGCAAATACTCCAACAGTGAAGAGAAGAACATCTACTGTTGTGGTAAGATTGTACACAACTTTGTTATGCCCTTCTATACCACTGTTGCAGTATTCCTAACATAAGAAAGAGTACAAAAGTTCAAGAGAAAACCTGGGAAGTGGAAGGCATTGAAGAGTCCTCTATAAACCCATGCGTGATAGCCCTGGAAATAACACCCAACTAATAATGTTAAAGGACCCAAGGTATTGGGAGCAAAGAACTAGACAGGGAAAGGTAATAGAATGGGAAGACGCCAAGAACTTCTTTGGACTGGAGGCTAGAGAATGCCTTCCATATCAGGGACTGATATCAGAGTAAAGGCAAAGAAAAAGAAATAGGGGGTCCTAAATAAAAGACTAGCAATGGTAGAATAACAGAAGTTGCCGTTAAGAAATGAATAATTAGTAGATCATATAAAATACTACATAACTATAAGAATCAATCAGAGGAGGTTAGGAAGGATTGGGAAAAGAGATTAGATAAGCAATTTATAAAGAAACAATAGGAGGATATATGTATGCAATGGCTGACTAACAATAACTGGATATGTTAGAAGTGATGTATAATGTTTGCAGCTACAGTTGTGACAGCACTGTCTGGAATGTATAATGTTTGCAAATGAGACTGTCGCTATGGCTTATTTTAATTTATATAAATGTAACATGGCTTATGTTGTTGTTTTTCTCTCGGCTTTTCCTGGTTAGGGGTCGCCACAGTGGAACTCCGGTCCGCTAATGCTTGGCAGTAGTTTTTTTTTTTTTACGGGTGCCGACGTGCCAGCTTGACGCCCAACCTTCAACAAAGGCACGCCCATGCTACGCATGTCTTTCGAATGCCACTCGATGGCGGGGAGGACATGGAGACTCCACACAGAAGGCGCTCCAGCCGAGAATCGAACGGGAGAACCTCTTTCTGTGAGGCAACAACGCTACCGCTGCACCACCGCGGCTTACGTAACATGGCTTATTTCATACATGATAATTTAATAACGATGTTTCTTGTTAAAAAAACATTCACCTTATAATGTTTAGTGAAGGTATGGACAGAAGTCCAAGTAGCAACATCAAGAACGGAACTGGTATATAGTCCTTTGAAAAAGGCACCAGAAGAAGCAACAACTCTGGTAGAATGGAGTCTTTACAGAAGAGGAAGGACGTTTACCATGAAAAGAACAACAAAAAGAAATGGCCTTATAAATTCAGGAAGAGATTTGTTTAGAAACTGCAGAACCCAAAGACCTGGAATGAAAGAAACAAAAAGTGGCTTGGATTTGAGAACAGCCTAAGTATCATCCAAATAGTATTTGAGCTGTCTATACAAATCCAAGGTGTGAAGAACCTTCTCACTGGCAGACTGTGGAGAAGGAAAAAAAGGAAGGCAAATTAATAGACTGATTAAGAGACAACCCACTGATCACTTTGGACATAAAAGAAGGATAAGTACAAAGAGACACCCTAGTACGAAGCGGCACCCTATCCCTATGAAAGACTAAAAAGGGAGGAACAGCCATGAGACCCTGAATCTCAGATACTCTCTTAGCTGAAGTAAGGGCCAAAAGAAGAACAGTCTTCCAAGTACAATGCTACAAGGAAGTTGAAGTAGTAGGCTCAAAAGAAGCCCCCGTCAACATTTCAAGAGCAAAACTGAGGTCCCAGGAAGGAGGAATAGGCTTCCTGGGAGGCCTGATATGAAGGATGCCGTTAAATAATTGTTTGAGTTCAAACCTAGAGGCCAGATGAGGAGTTAAGGGCAGACAAACAGAAAATTCTGATAGGTGAGCTTTACCTGAAGAATATGCCAACTCAGCATACAGATAAGAGAAAACAAGAAGGATCACTACTGAAAAGGGATCGTGGTTACAAGAGAGGCATCAGACAGGAAATGTCTTCCTTTTATACAAATATGATTTTGTGGCAGTGTGCTCCCTGGCCTCCTGCAGGACCCGAAGCACATCCTCAGAAAAGAGGAGCCTGCAGTTTTGCCAGATCTTGTGAAGAATCCTCAAAAGCAGAGAAAGGGAAGAGAAGGCATGCAAAAACACCCCTTTCCAAGGAAAAGATATGGTGTCCACCTTCCAAAACAGAGGACTTGGGACTCTGGAACAGGAGAGATGAAGCTGTCTATTCAGAGGGGAGACAAGATACACGTGAGGAATACCCCCACTGATGGATAATGTCCAGAAACACATCTTTGTGAAGAACCCATTTTTGAGCCTGTGTGCTAGACTTGCTCAGAGTCTGCCACTACATTTTGCTCTGCAGGAATGTAGACAACTTTAAGAGTCACTTGATACTGGGCATCTAGATCCCAGACCTGAAGAGCAAACCTCCAAAGAGGGTAAGACCATGTCTCCCCTTGCTTGTTGACATACCACATCACTCTGGTATTCTCTGTAAAAACTTTGAGGGGTCTGGGAAGAAAGAGGGTATGAAAGGCCTGAAGAGATAGAAGGAGTGCACTCATCTCCTTGATGTTGATTGTGGTCTGACCTCGGATGAGACCAGTGACTCTGGACCTTGACAGAACAGAAGGACGCTCCCCACCCCCTGTCTAAGGCATTCGAACAGAGCTCTTGAGATTGGACTGGAGGTTGGAAGGAAAGTCCTGGGTTCTGAGAAAGCTGATGAATCCCTGCTGATGCTCAAACTCGAGACAGGGAAGGAAGGTAACTAGGAAATCCATGGGATGGCAATGTTTAAGCCACACTGACTTGAGGTACCACTGGAGCTTTCTCATATGGAGCCTGGCCACAGGCATCATAGGAATGGTGGAAGCCATAAACCTGAGGACTCTGAGAAAATCCCCAGCTGTGACTGAAGCCAGAGGAAGAGACTGGAAAAAAAAAGCAATCAGAAAGACAGCCTTGGGGGAAGGCAGGGATGCCAGTATGGGAATGGTCTGGATCCTGCAACAGAGAAAAAAAATCCTGAGAAGAAATATGAACTGATTTATGAAAATTTCTGGTGAAGCCCAGGCTTTGCAGCAGGAAACAGAAAACTGGAAGCCCTGAAGGAGAACCTTGGGTAATGAAGCCTGAATGAGCAGGTTGTCCAAATAAGGAAAGATCTGAACCCCTCTCAATCTTTAAAATCAATGACAGGAGCGAGACATTTGGTGAATACCCTTGCGTCAGTAGAGAGTTCAAAGGTCAAAGAACTGAAAATGCAAGGAATAAACAGAGAAAAGCAAATGTTTCCTGAAAAGGGGATGGATGGGGATGTGATGGTAGACATCTTTGATATCCAGAGATACCAGAAATGCCTGGGAAAGAAGAAGAGGTAACAAAACCTGAAGGAAACAACATCTGAAGAGGGGACCTTTAAAAAGGTGATGAACTGAGAAAGATCCATAACTGGTCTCCAGATGCCTTCCTTCCTGGGACCAGAAACATTCTGGAATAAAAACCCTTCCCAGGTAGGGGGCGCAACATGAATGCTGCCCTGGGCCAAAAGAGCATGATGCACCTCTTGAAAGTAAGGAAGCTGTTCCCCAGGAGGTTTAAGCATGCCCAGAAAGGGAAGAAGAGAGTTCCCTACAATGAAATGCCCTGCAGATGATAAACAGAACCTAAAAGTATTGTGTGACCTTTAAACAATTTGAAAGGAACACGGAAAAATAAAGGAACAAGAGAACCAGGCCAATGGAAAAAGGGAAGCAAAATGTTAGGTGGAATCTGGTTTGTGCTGAAAAGGAGGTTTCTGTAAAACAGGGAACTGAGTAGACTTAGCTGGAGGTACACCCCTAGAACACGTTTTACCTTTGGGGGGAGGGCAAGACTGTTTATGAACAAAAAGCAAATTTGAAAGGATACTTTCTCTGAAACATAAGGACAGGAGAAAGAAAAATATGTTTCAACTCCTGTACAGTCTTGCAATTATCTTTGGATGGATTTAAAAAGTTCATAGCATCAGCAGAGCCAAAACGATTTTTTATCAAGTGGAGCATCCAATAATTTGGCATTAATGTCATCAGGCAAAACCAAAAGTAATGCCTCAGAACAGAACCAAATGCAGCAGCCCTAGAAGAAGCATCAGTTGCATCCTAACTACACTTAATGGAGTGGTGAGCCACTAGAGATGTAAAACCAAACAAGGAAAGGGCTAAAACCTTCCCTTCATAATTAGGAAGGCCAGAAACTACCTCAGAAACCTAAGAAAGAAGAGCTGAGTTTTCTAATTAATAGCTCTAAAAGTCAGAGTGGCAGCCATACAAAACTTTTTGCCCAGTTGTTTCATGACCCTACTATCCTTATTTGAAGGAAGTAGTTTATTAGAAGACAACAGCTTACAGGGTTTGTCAACAGAGACAGATACCACAGAAGGATCATCAGAAAGACATTTATATAGAAATTTACAATCATCAGGCAAAAATTTGTCAGGTTTGTTGGTGGCTAGTGGCTGCGAATCAGGGGCTACAGAAGCTGCAGAAAAAGTATCCAAGAGAGCAGCCAAAACTGAAGGAACAGCAGGAAGTTTGGGAGACTACATCTGGAGGAGTTCATAATACCACTTCCGAATATCAGAAACTGAGAACAATTCCACTTGAAAAATTCCATTATATGTGAAACAGTGTCCCCAAAGTTGAGTTCTTCTAAAGGAAAATCTGGACTGATCCTCAGACTCACAGTCCAAAGAAGAAAGGATCTGAGAAGAGTATGCGCCAAGGATACTTCCCCAGAATCCAGATCCTCGTCAGAAGACTCTTGCTCCATAGGTCTCTTAAGAGCAGTACAGTACCAGGGAGGGGCAGGTACAGAGACTCCTTGAGTAGGTTTTAAAGCCATTAAAGTATTGAATAACCCCTGAGTAAAATCCTGCCGTTCACACTGGGGATCTTTAACAGCAGGGAAAGTATGCTTGTTTTTTTCTTTTTTTCTTTTGAAGGACGTCCACATGAAACACCCTAAGAGTGTTGGACCCTTGTCGACACTATACCAGTGTAGTAGAAAACTCCTCCTGAACTAGAAACTGCAAAACTCCTTATGGTCCCTCAGATATAATCAGCCGAAGTTCCCCCTCAACGTCTGGAGCAGCCATTTGAAAAGCCTCCAAGGATATGCAAGAAGTCGGATCCATGCCAGCATCCGACGGGGTTGTGGCAGAGGAAACTAAAGAGACAACCAGACAATCTTCCAGGCTCTCACCAGCCTTGAGAGAGATGTCCAGGTGAGGCTGGATAGCAGCCAAATCAGACTAGAGTTTTTTGGCCATTTTCTTGGCTGGTGCCTAACCCTTGGAATGGTAAGACTCCACCATAGTATCTTGGGCCAACAACTTTAAATGCTGGTTTTCTAGGTACACAGAAAAGGAAAAGAGAGACAACTAAGTAGGGTCTTAAGGGCAAACGCTTGGCAAATGGAACACAGCAATTGGTCTTGAGAAGCACCCAAACAGAAGAAACATTGTTTGTGACAATCTTTATGGGGAATCTTGCCTCCTACACTGACATCTTCCCTTTCTGGATGACATAAAGGGCCCATATCTATACAGGAAGAATGCAGAGTCCTTGAAATCACAAAGTACAGTTGTGTACACTTACCATAAATGTAGATGTTCGAGTGTATTCACTGTTGCAGTCATTAGATTTGGGTAATCTTCTAGCAGGTTGCCCTCAGTCGGCCTGAATTCCAAAGTCTTGGGTCCTGCGTCGGTTGCTGTCTCCTCTTCCACTACGTCAGGTCGTTAGGGGTATAAAACAAGCAGCCGACGCCATTTTCTTTAGTTTTTCTTGCCCCAGATGTCAGGTGCCCCCTAAATGGGTAGCAAATATATATATATATATAAACAAACTATATATACATGCAACAATACAAACTTTACCTTCATCTACAAGCAAATACACTACAAAGGTTGTAGAAGATAGTGAAGGAAAGAGGAACACCAGAATAAAAGGGGGATGGCGGGCGGGTAACCTGGACTGCAACAGTGAATACACTCGAACATCTACATTTATGGTAAATGTACACAACTGTACTATGTTCTTCGTGTTTCACTGTTGCAGTCATTACATTTGGGTAGAATCCCAAAGCTATGGATGGGGGGCTGGAGCTAAACTGCATTAGGGGCGGCTATAAGACCCTGCAGAACTGCCGTGGCAAAGCCTGCCCTGGACTTAGAGTAGAGAGGCAAATGATAATGCTTTGTAAAAGTGTGAACAGAACTCCAAGAAGTAGCGTCTAGAAAGTCTTTGGTTGGTACTCCTCTGAGAAAAGCTGCTGATATAGCTGCAGCCCTGGTGGAATGAGACCTGATGCCCTTGGGCACCGGTTTACCATGGTGTAAGTAGCAGAAACAAATGCAGTGGCTTATCCACTTTGAAATAGTCTGCTTTGAAATAGCCTTTCCCTCTGATCCTGCAGCAAATGTCACTAGTAACTGCTCAGTTTTTCGTAGAGCTTTAGTCCTGCTCAAGTAGAATCTTAGTTGTCTGTGTATGTCCAAGGAATGCAGAATCCACTCCCCCTTGTTCTGCGGATTTGGATAAAACGTTGGCAGATGAATAGTTTGGTTAAGAGCCACAGTGGGAACCACCTTAGGCATAAATGAAGGATTGGTCCTGAGGGACACCCTGTCTGGGTAAAATATAATAAAAGGCTCCACAGCCATGAGGGCCTGTAGCTCTGAGACCCTTCTTGCTGAAGTAATTGCCAGGAGCAGAGCTGTTTTCCATGATAAGAACTTTAGATCTGCAGTAGTAGCTGGTTCAAATGGAGGCAGGGTGAGCTTTTCCAACACATAATTGAGGTCCCATGCAGGAAATGGTGATCTTCTGGGAGGCCTTATATTTCTGGCCCCTCTACGATACTGCTTTAGTAAAGGATGAGAAAAGATTGGTGGCTCTGTGTTGTAATGAGCCGAGATGGCAGAGGCATGGATTTTTATTGATGAAAAAGATAGGCCTTTGTCAAGCATGTCAGTCAAGTATTGTAAAATCTGAGGAATATTTGGCTCTGCTGTGTCAGTTCCTTGTGCTTGGTTCCAAGCACAGAATCTCTTCCATTTATCAGCATAAGATTTTCTAGTACTAGGCCTTCTGGCTTCCAAAATGACATCCATCACAGCTTTACTGAAAGGTGTTGTTTGAATAACTACATGATCAGCCATGCTGCCAGGTTCAGTGTTTGGAGCTGATTGTGCAGGATCTGATTGTTTTGCTGGGACAGTAAGTGAGGTATTTGGGGCAAGTACCAAGCTGGGAATTGAAACATGTTCCTTAGGATTGGGTACCAGTATTGGCGGGGCCAGTCCGGGGCAATTAGTATCATCTTTGGTTTCTCTTGTCTGACTTTTAGAAGGACCTTGGGAAGAAGAGGCAGAGGAGGAAAGGTGTAAACTGATAGGTTTTTCCAACTGAAGGACAGGGCATCCACTTTCCATGCTTGTCTGTGATACGTCCTTGTGCAGAAGTTTTCCAGCTGATAATTCCAAGGAGAGACAAATCGGTCTATGTCCGGGCTCCCCCATTTCTTTGTTATCATGCTGAAGACTTGTGGATCCAGTTTCCACTCGTGAGGGTCCATAAGGTTTCTGCTTAAATCGTCTGCCAGAGTATTTTGCTTTCCTGGCAGGAATTGAGCTTGAAGATGTACTTGGCAAGTCAAGGCTGTGTCCCACAGTGCCATGGCTAGTCTGCAAAGGGGGTATAAGTGCGTGCCCCCCTGCTTGTTTATATACCACATAACTGTGGTGTTGTCCATCTTTATCAGTAGTTGTCCTGGATGAAGTAAGTCCTTGAAGGCTGTCAGGGCATTTTGAACAGCTACCATCTTTTTTTGGTTGATATGCAGATGCATTTATTTTGGGGTCAATATGCCCTGAATGCATCTTCCCGCCAGGTGGGCCCCCCATGCATAATCTGATGCGTCTGTTGTTAAGGTTTGGCTGGCAGGGGGTAGAGTGAAAGCCCATCCCATGTTTTGGTGACATGCCTTTGCCCACCATAGAAACTCCTGTTGTAGGCAGGGAATGAGAGGAATCATTGTTTCCAGACTGTGACAATGTTGACTCTATAAACTTTTTAGGTACCACTGTAGTTTCCTCATATGCAGTCTTGCATATGGAATCAGTAGAATGCAGGATGCCATGAACCCCAAAGCCTGCAGAGTTTGTCTTGCAGATAACTGGTTTTTTTTGCCATCAGTTTGAAGTAAGTAATCAGTTGCCTTTGTTTGTCTGCCTTGAGGAAAGCCATCTGGGCAGTTGGATTCAAGCTTGCACCCAGGAATGTTATCTTTTGAGAAGGTACCAGTTGTGATTTCTTTTCATTTATTGTGTACCCTAGGCATGTTAGAAGCCTTTTCACAAATGCAGATGCTGAAGTAGAATGTCCTTACTCTCTGCTTGAATGAGACAGTCGTCCAAGTAAGGATATATTTGTATACTTCTTTGTCTGGAAAATGCAATTACTGGTGCCAGGCACTTTGTAAAGACCCTGGGCGCAGTAGATGAGCCAAAGGGCAGTGCAGAGAATTGGTAATGCATAAAGCCAACCTTGAAACGGAGGTATCTTCCGCACTATTCCCTTATTGGGATATGCAGGTATGCCTCTTTTAGGTCTAATGTCACCAGCCAAGCGTTCTTGCCCAGCATGGGCAGAAGCTGCTGCAAAGTTAGCATTTTGAATTTATGAATGTCCAGGTATGTGTTCAAAATTGATAAATCCAGTATTGGGTGCCAGGCCTTGTCTTTTCTGGGTACCAAGAACAGTCAAATAAAAACCTTGTCCTTTTTCCTGTTCTGGTACTGGCTGAATAGCCCCCATATCCATGAGGGACGTAACCTGTTTCTGTGCTTCTGCCCATTGATTTTTTGGTAGATCTGGCCAACCGTTTTTAATTGGCAGTGTGTGGAAGTGGAATCTGTATCCCTGAGATACTATGTTTAACACCCACTTGTCCTGGGTTATTAACTGACAATTTTGAGCATAAAGTGTTAATTTTCCCCGTAAGGGTGCTGCCAAAAGATAAGTGCTTGGTGATGGCAGAGGGAAGTCATTGAGACTGTTTACTGTAGGGTTGCACTTTATTTCCTCCAGATTTGGAGGTAGAAGCATCCCATTGCTTTGACCGGTAAGAGTCCTGTGACTGGTATCTAGAACCTTAAGGGCACCTGGATTTGCCCCATTGAGCTCTGTCGAACACAGGAAAGGACCAATTTTTTGTAGGCCAGTGTCTACTGAATCTTTGTGGCTGCACTTGTAAGAAGTCTTTAACAGTTTGCATAGACTTAGCTTTGTCTTCCATTTCCTTTAAAACCTCTTCTGCCTTAATACCAAACAGAGTATCATGCTGTAAAGGTGCATCCAGCAATTTAGCTTTAACATGATCAGGCAAATTTTGCTCTTTTAGCCAGGCATGTCTCCTAATCACAGATCCAGTAACTGCGGCCCTGCAGGAGGCCTCTAAGGAATCAAAACCACATTGCAAAGTATGCTTTCCAACTTGTTCTGCTGCATGCAATAATTCTTGCATTTTTTTATTTTCTGCACATTCAGAAATCAACATAATTTTCTGTTTTAGTAATCCCATAAACATGTTGTTGATACTTGAGCATATGAAACTGGAAGTTTAAGGCCCTACTTGCCAAAGTTGCAGGTGTATAAACCTTCTTTCCCCATCTATCCAGTGCCCTTGAATCTCTGTCAGAGGGGGTATGATTTTTTGCTGTTGAGGCCTTAACACCTTTTGGACCCTGTGAAATAGTTTCAGGGTCAGCAGCAGGGTTTCTAAATAAAAGTTTGTGTGAATCAGGAACCCAGCAATATCTGTCTGGCTTGCTACGAACTGGAGGTAAGTAGTCTGGAGTCAAGCTTGAGTCCGAAAACACATCAGCCACAATGTCTAAAACAGGAGGGATGGCTAAAGGCCTGTGCTGAGGGAGAAGGAGGAAATCCCTGAGCCTCTTTTTTGATTCTGAGAAATCTTGACTCTCCCAGCGAAAATGCTACCTCAAAGTATGCAAGGTATCTCCAAAGGAATAATCTTCAGGAGGAGATGCAGATGGGATAGACTGCTCTGCATCAGAATCCTCATAGGGTGGTATAGATAATCCATGCTCAGAAGAAATAAAAACCTGATCTGAAGATTCATAATCAGCGTCTTGCCTAGGCCTCTTATCAGGAGGGGGTTGGGAACCCCTGATCAAGGTAATTAAGTCTTCAGCCATTTTGATCATCTGTTTTTTGGGCATAGAGGCCTGTGTACATGGCTCAAGCGGCAGTTTTTTAACTTTAGAAGGTGCTTTTGTCTTTGATTTTGAAGCTGGCATCGGTTTTATATAAAAATGTTGTGGTCTGAATACACCCTCAGAAGCCGGTGCCTGCTCAGCGACTCCGGACCCATCCAAGGGAGAGACATCCGCTGGTACAATACTTTGAGAATCTCACGGCGTGCCGGACTCCACATAGGTCTCGGTAGGGGCCTGCGACTCGAACGTAACGGGTATCAGGGGCTGCGAAAACGCTTCACTGAGTACCGGCGAACCAACGACTGGCTTAGGAAAAGCTTCGTCGTCGGTTTTGGACATCGACGGTCTGTCTCTGTCCTTTTCTTTGCGTTTTTTGTGTACTCCGGTAGTTGGATTGCTATCCAATGACATTTCAGGAAAGTTAAATCTGTTTCCAAAATATTATGAGGCAAGGATATACAGACGCTTAATAGTGCTTTGGTTAAATCTAGCACAAAACTAGGCACATTATGATCAGGGCCTAGGCAAGGAATACAGTATAAATGGAAATCCTTATGAGGTATTTGCTTCCCACAAGTAATGCAATTATTAACTTTTTTTTTTTGACATCGGTATGGAGCAAGAAAAAAGTTTCCCCAACGGGGTACTTAGCTTTAGTGAAGACTTCGGTTCTGAAACTCGAATTCGAAAATTTCAGGAGTTGGCCGACCGGCACTTGCGAACTGCTTCTGCTTCGGGCACCGTGCGGCAAGAAAGACTAAAGAAAATGGCGTCGGCTGCTTGTTTTATACCCCTGACGACCTGACGTCATGGAAGAGGAGACAGCAACTGACGCAAGACCCAAGACTTTGGAATTCAGGATGACTGAGGGCAACCTGCCAGCAGATTACCCAAATGTAATGACTGCAACAGTGAAACACGAAGAACATCTACGCAGGTAAAAGCTGCGCACTCTAAAGCCAAAAACACAGTATCCATGGGACCGGACAACATCCCAGGCTGTGTTTTACACTAACTTCAGAACGAACTGGCTCCCTACTTAAGCACCATGTTCAATAATAGCCTCGCATCAGGCTTTGTGCCCACTGAATGGTGCACAGCAACAGTTATCCCACTCCACAAAGGGGGAGCCACCACTGATCCCAGAAACTATCGACCTATTAGCCTGACGAGCCTGGTCTGCAAGGTCATGGAACTCATAAACAAAGACATTGGTAACCTCCAAACTCTGGATCCCACCCAGTTTGGGTTTGTGAAAGGCAGATCATGCTTCCTGAACCTTATCGACTTCTTTGAGGCAGTCACCAAAGCCATGGATGAGGGTAAGGTGGTTCACCCACACCAAAATAAAGATGCTGCAAGAGACCTTGGAACATGGGTGTCAGTGGCACACCAAGTAGCACACTTGCCCCAGAAGCAGAAAGCTATGGGATCTATTCCAACACCAGGTAGATAGACAGCTGACGCTGCAATGTAGCAGGGTGGGCGCGGCTGCACTCCTGAGTACGTCATCCTTTGTATGAGACAATAAACAGAGGTCCCATCTGCTTGAGTTAGTTTGTAACTCAGCTGGATGTAAAAGATCTCACAACACCTATCGAAAACAACAGGGGAAGTTCCCCTAATACCCTGGCCAAATGTCTCCTAGTAGTGTAAACACCCAATGAGTTAGCCTCTCGCTTTAATTCTTATTTTATTGACACTATTGCTAAATGTACTACCAGTTTCCCACCTATCAACACTGACCACCCAAACCCCACTACACTACATACCACAACTACATTACCCATATTCTCACTGTCCTCCATACCTACCTCTACCATACAAAAGCTCTTTCACAAACTAAAACCATGCACCAATGCCCCAGATGAAGTACCAGCGGAATTCTTACAACTACCAGCCTCTTCTACTGCATACCCCATCAGCATTCTCCTTAACAAGTCCATTCAGGTATCCTGTATACCTGATATCTGGAAAAAAGGCATATGTTCTCCCACTTCACAAAGGCAGCAATAAATCTGACATTCCTAACTTCTGGCCCATTGCTATTCTCTCTCCCAACTCAAAAATACTACAGAAGTGCATTCACACTCAGCTCCTTAGCCACATGATTAAAAACCACCTCCTTTCCTCCACTCAACATGGCTTTAGGCCAGGACATAGCACTAACACTGCCCTCATTTCCTTCCTGGATACAGTTAATAGAGCCAGGGATGAAGGATCCATAGTCTCAGCACTCTTCCTCATCTATCAAAGGCATTCAACACTGTTTCTCACTCCCTTCTGCTTAATAAACTCTCAAACTTTGGCACCTCTCCCTCCACTCTTCAGTGGTTTTCCAGCTATCTCAGTAATAGACAACAAGCTACCATATAGCAGCGCTGCTCCTCTCCTTTCACCAACACAGGAGTACCCCAGGGTTCCATACTGGGTCCTTTTTTATCTAGTATATTCATCAATGACTTTCATACAACTGTTACCCACAGTACTGTAATCCAATACGCAGATGATTCTACCATTATCTGCTCTTCTAAATCTGCCTCTACACTATAGCAGCTTACCCAAAAGGCATTCACCTCAACTGAATCCTGGATGTCACAGAACCATCTTGCCCTCAACGCCAATAAAACTAAACTCTTAATATTTACCCCCAAAAATCTAGCCTAGTTGATAAGTTTGAATTTTCAGTTCATTCCCAAAACAATACTGTTATTAAAGTTGTTCCCAGTAACAAACTGCTCGGTGTCATCGACGATAATTTAACTTTTGACCTTCATATCCATAACATCAAAAAGAAAAAAACATCAAAAACTAGGTGCCCTCTATAGGCACAACTACTTTCTCAACTTCTCTGCAAAAAAAGCTCTTGCCTCCTCATTCCTGCTTCCTCCTCCTATATGGCACCCCCACCCTGACAAATATTCAGTCCTCCCTGAAAACTAAACTCAATTCATGCTACAACAAAGTTGCCAAATTTGCTACAAATGCTAAATTCTCCTTTCACCACTATTCTACACTACAACAACTTAATTGGCTTGAATTCCCCCATTACCTCACAAACCTACAATTAACTCTCTCTCTCTCTTTCGGCTTTTCTGGTTAGGGGTCGCCACAGTGGATCACCTTGTCTGCTCATGATTGGTAGTGGAGTTTTTACGGTGTCGAGTTGCCAGCCCGGTGCCCAACCTTCCACAGGAGACACACACATGCACACACTCACACCTAGTGCCAGTTTTAGCGTGTCCAATCCACTTGAAGCATGTCTTTGAGGATGTGGGAGGAAACTAGAGCACCCGGAGGAAACCCACACGACCACAGGGAGGACATGCAGACTCCGCACAGAAGACAACCCAGCCGAAGATCGAACCGGAGAGTCTCTTGCTGTGAGGTGAAAACACTAGCCACTGCACCACCGTGGCCATCCACATACCTACCTACAACTAACTACTGCTCATAAACCTGTTTACTTCCCAGCAACCTGCCCAGCCCTCACTGACATCTTGACCATCTACTATCCTAATCGACACCTAAGGTCAAAAAACAAAATGCTATTAAACACTGATAAACCTAAGCTGTCAGCCGGTCAAATGCTGTATTCTTTTACTGTCTCCAAGTTTTGGAATAATCTCCCTCCTTCAATAAGAACGATCAGTAGCTTCACTGCTTTAAAAAAAAAAAAAAAACCCTTAAACTTCATCTCTCATCACACTGGATATGCACATGCACCCCTAATCACAACCCCATTACCTGACCTCCTCCCTAAATCCTACTCATCCCATCTCTACACCTAGGCTTTTTTTCCTTCTCGCTATCACATCAACTCCTTCTGCTGACACTTAGCCAGTGCCATCCCTACTCTAAGCCTTCTGCCTCCTTCTTTTTCCCTTTTAACACAATCTCCTCTCTCAGCTAACAATCTTACCTAACATTTAAACCTTCTATTTCTATACTTCTACCATCATTTTAACAATTCTTTACAGATATTACCAGGTTACATAATGTTATTACCATACTACTGTATGTAGTTCTTACCATATTACTGGATGCTGTTGTTTACTTATCTAATGTACTGCCTCTATCTGCTATATTCTGTATTATATGTTCATTTTATGTAATTACATGTGGAGCTTTTCTCCCTGGGCCTCCACTGAAACTGGGCTCATTTCTGGTCCAGTGGATTTTCCTGGTAAACAAATGCAATAAATAAAATGAATACCATCTCAAGTCTCCCTCTGAAAAGTAACCACTAGCCTAGTAGGACTAACCTGGCCAATAAAAAATATATAGATAGACAGACAGACAGATAGATATATAAACGGATATACAGTCAGATAGATCTAATTCTCCTTTGACCATCATGTTGCAGCAGTGGTCAAGAAATCCTTCTACTGGCATAACTAATCACATAAGGTATTTACAATAGGTCCAAAAAATTCATATTCCATATTTTGCAATGATCAGGCCCATCATGCAATACAATGCCCCTTTGGAATATATCTTAACATATTAAGCAGTAATTGAGAGACCCAAAAGTTTGTTGAGAAAAAGGATCAAGAGAATAAATGGCCTAGGCTATCAAGAGAAGCTAGAGGTCTTATCGCTGTACTCAGTACCTTATCTACTTCTTAGGAGTGATTTGTACCATGCATTTTGAACCATTAGTGATCTGGCAATCAAAGACTTGGTATCTTTCCACAAAGGTTGGCATACAAGGTGAAAAGTTTGATTCTCACATGGGGTAACTGGTTAGGCTTAAAATAGCCCACAAGAGTAGTTAGTTAGTAAGTACTAATCTATGAACCTATGAAATCAGTCAGTTCTGCGAACACTAGAACCAGAGAACTAAATCTATTTCAGTAAATAAACAAATTGCAGCAGAGAAATAGATCTGTCATGTACGGACTACCCTATATTTGGAATAAATTTCCACTTCAGATCAAGCAATGTGACACTATCTTCCATTAAGAAAAAAATTAGACAACTGGATGGGTATGACTGGCACATCTCTCCTTGAAAAAGGAAGTAAGGTCTAAGGGTTGGTACTGGTAAGGCATAAATGGCCACATGGTCTGGCTGTTTTGTACATGTTATGATTTTATGATTCCAGGAATTTCAAAAAAAATTGCAGTACTCTATACCCAAACCCACTACCCTTAACCCTTGCCCCAGTGGGTACCTATTTAGATGGAGGATATGTGATAAATACTGACTGAATGAAAACCTGTTAGAAGCGGTGTAGGCAAGCAAAGGATTAAACTCATCTACAATGCTTGGTAAAGTGGATGTACATTTCTTAAGAAGACTGCTGAAAGAAACAAAGCTCTTCTAAAATTAGCCTTGAATACTCCAACAAAGATACAACACACATTTCATAGAAACAATTACCTTTTTAATCTAATTCAGGAACCCTTGCTTGTCTTATAGCCCTCTTTGACATTATCAACACAAACAGCCTGGTACATTTTACAAAGTGCTTTATTCTCTCAATGTAATTTTTTTTTTGTTTTTCATTTTCAGTCCTAAGTCTGCTGATCATGTGTTCATCCCTAATCAGTCTCAGCATATTCATTCTTCCATTTGAGGGAGTATACCCCATTACCATACAGGACTAAAGCCATAGGGGCGCCATCATACAGAAAGCCATGAGAGCTGATTATGCATTTATTTAATTGATTTCCATCAAACAACTAAGGTGCACATTGTCCTACAAACTGCTGCATCTGATGTGCACATTCATGTGTGGATAAGTGTGGGCATTTGTGTGTCTGCATGTGTGCAGGGTGGGGGGGGTTGCAATGTGTGGTTCTGACAGCAGTGAACTGCAACAGATTCTCGGGCTATTATTTTTGTAGTTATTCATTCATTTGACCACATGCAGACATTTGAGGTGTACACAGACATACAAGTGGCCGTAAGTGATGGTCACACCTGTGTGGGGGGTTGCAATTGATTATACTGTAAGGTTCTCAATGCAGCAAGCAGAAATACATTGCTGTGGCCAATATTTATTTGTTTATACATTAATTCATATTATAATCAGACATCTGGGTTGTAAAGAGTCATTCAAGTTTGATGCAACTATGTGTGGGTAGGCTGTAATGGGCTGATTGCATGTCTGACAGCAGTGAGCTGAAATAATACACAACTGTGACCACTACTTATATATTTATTCATTCATCTAATCACAGTCATACATCTGAGATGTGCACAGTTAAAGTGTCTGGTTTGAGATAGAGTGTGTGTGTGTTTGTGTTTAAAGGGGAGTAAAATAAACTACTGTTCAGAATTACGATTATACATTGTTTACTACAGTCTGATATCAGAGGAGTACACAGTCAACAAAGTATTCATAATTGCTCAGTACCAAAGGCTGGTTTTGGATAAAAATGAGCCTGATTGAAACCACTGTCATTTGTTAAAGCTGTGTAGCCAATATTTTGCCTTTGCAGGATTAAAGTGGGTTTAAAGGATGCAAGATGAAATACTTTACTGTGAATGTTTGTGTGAAATAAATTTGAAGCAGATTAATATGGTCAACATTTTTATAACGATCAAACATTAACAAAAATATCACAATAGCTGGGTATAGGGGGCTGTATGGGGATGAAGATGACTGACCCTTCTGTCATTTGCTAAAGCTCAGGAATCATTAATCAGGCTGTCCAGGACTAATGTTCACTTCTGTGAAGCAAGTTGAAACATTTTGCTTGGCTGCAGTTTCCATGAAACAAAACTAAAATATATTACTGTGGCCAGTATATTTTTATTACAATTAGAAGGGTTGTGAGGGTGGCCTAATGGCTAAGGTGTTTGCCTTACAAACACAAGGTGCAGGGTTTGAGTCTCACAAGGGATAATTGGCTAGGCTTAAAATGGCTCGTAAGGGCAGTTAGCTTAGTACTAATCTATGAACCTATGAAATCTTAGGTAAACATAGCAACATGGCTATAATTGCTAGACAGTAAGGCTGTTGGTGAATGAAAATGTCTGAGCTTGATGTTGGGATCAAATTAACCAGACATTAACCTCACTGAGCGCTAGTGTGTGTGCAGCAAGCTGGAATACCAACATAAAAATCACAGTAATTAGGGTTTAGCTGCATAAGGGGGTGAAACAGGCTTAGTAGGAGGGTTTCATTCGCAACCTCTGCCCTGGGCCCTACCTACTCTACAATCAGCCCTGTTCAAAGGTGGACTCCAAATGTGACTCCAGTTTGTTTTGCACTGGAGACTTTATGATTATTTAACTTTTTTTCACAGTCAAACTGCAGGTATGTGCCAGAGATGATCGTTACAGCTCATTTATGGACAGTATACTGTCTAGGAGCAACATGTTGGACTACATTACTATGACCACTATTTTATTACTGTCTACAGGCATACACATCAGATGTGTACACAGGTGGATAATTTGAGGATACAGAGTAAAAAGGCATGTTGTGTATATATGCCCTATAATAATATGAATAAAATTACTATGGTCATTTGTGCTTTGACCTTTATCCCAGTCTAACATTAGAGGGGTACAGAGATGGTGGCGATCTAGGGGTGTTAGGATGGGAGGGTGGCATAATGGTTAAGGTGTTTGTCTTACAGACACAAGGTAAAGGGTTTGATTCTCACATGGGTAATTGGCTAGGCTTAAAATGGCCCAGAAGGGCAGTTAGCCTAGTACTAACCTATGAACCTATACTGTGCGTGCGTGTATACATACACAGCAACGACTTGAAACATATGGCTATAGACATATGTTTTTTTCTCTTTCATCCCATGCTAACACAACTGGGGTACACAGAAGGTTTCTATTTTTGAGGGGGTCTAGGGAAGCAGTTACTATTCTCAGATACAACTGATGTACCTTTACAAGATTTGTCCTCTCTGTTTATTGTGAATGACTATATAATCATTTCTGAACATAAAGCTGTGGGCAGAGGTTATTTGATTAGACTATCATTGATCAAAAGGTTGGAAAAAACTGTAAAATGTATGTCAGAGCATCTAGAACCCCATGGCTTCTCACAGCAGGCAAACACATGCACCTAGCTTAATTGAGTTACTTGCTCCATCGTTATTACAATGCAGTTTTAGCCAGTCAGCATGTTTTTAAGGTTGGAGGAAACAGCTGAAGTATGTAATAACATATGAAGAAACAAGATAGAAATAATTTGTTTGGATGATGTAGAGATGGACAGGATGGTGAGAAACCAGGGGAGGCACTGGGGATGAACGGAGGACAGCAGTGTGCAGTGGGGGCACTGAATCCTTTGTTGAGGGTTCTGTTTCACCTAAGACCAGCCCTGTGGATTGCAAACAGACATCTGAAATGTATATAATTAATAAAGAGCTAGAATAAAGGGGTACTAGAAGAGGCCCTTATTCCCATTAGCCCTACTCATTAATTTGCTTTATCTTGCCACCCTACTATGAAGTCACTAAACTCCACTGTTCAAACTCCAGAATATGATAATCCAGCAGAACAGATATGTTCATAGGTTCATATGTTGTTCAAATACTGTGACACTTGAAGCAGAGTAATTATAAAGGGTGATTACATTCCACTATAGAGAGTAAACCTCTTCCATATTGCTAAACAAGTCTTTCTAGTGGAGAGTTATAATTGGATGATTTAAAGACTTTAGAATATTTTCAGAAATATCTGGAATTTGTTTTTATTTTTTGATTGATTGAGATTTGCAGACCGGGGAAGTCCAACTGTGCAAAAGACCTTTTTCAGCAGAAGCCTGGGGAGAAAAGCTCCAATGGTACAAACTTGTAAACAGACAGTTTTATACCTTATAATAAAAGTAGTTGAACAAAACAATAAGAAGATTTGAACATAATTACACTATAACAGAACAGTTACATTTAAATGATAGAAAATAATATATCGGGAAGTGGATGGGTTGTGAGAAAACAGTGGTGAGGAAAACAGGAGGAGCAGGAGTGGGTTAATTAAATGGGAATGGATGGCTTAGTGGCAGGATAGTAAGGGAGAGAGGATTAATGGGGTACAGTGGATGGACTAGAAGAAACAGATGAGGAGAGGGGTGGAGAGTTACAGAGACATCTGAAGGCTGGGCCAAGGGATAAATAATTTGAGGAGAGGTATAAAGAATAAGCAATACTGAGAAAGTCTTAGCCAGGAGTACAATAACACAGCCTTAAATTGTTCAATAAAGTTTTAGGAGAGGTCTTAAATGTTGCAATATTAATACCACTCATCTATTAATTATGTAAGAATGATACAAAAACTTCAGAGTGCGCTAATACCTTGCTCCTGTTCAAAGTCACTAGCCTCATGCTAATCAGGAGCTATAGCACATTCAGAGGCATAAGGAATTTTAGTAATGGCAAACAATAGCTTGTTCTCAACGTGTCTCTCTGCAAAACCAGAACAAAGGCAAATACATACGAGAACCACTTCCTTTAATAGGTAGTACGAAGTAAATGGTCTCACTATACAAAATAAGCACAAGCTGGGAGGTTGGCATAATGGTTAAATTGTTATCTTATAGACACAAGGTGCAGGGTTTGATTCTGACATGGGGTAACTGGCTAGGCTTATAATAGCCCACATGGGCAGTTAGCCTAGTACTAACCTATGAACTAAGAAGCAAATGTCTGGTAATTGACAGAAGAAAGAAATACAAGGTTGAACTGTAGAGTTCCGAAAATCTATAAAACTAAAAGGAAAGTCTCAGAATCCACCCACAACAGAGAGTTATGTACTTACCATAACTTGGCATCTGTGTTATCCTACATCATCATTCATCACTACAGAGTTTAGGATCCGATATTGGATCCATGCTGGCAACACACTACAGACAGATCTGAGGCTCTAGCTCCTCCCACTTCCATGATGCCCTGCTGCTCTCTAACCCCCAGATCAAGTCTGCTGTAGTGTTCCTAAAGACTAATCCTGCAAGACTGGAAGAAAAACGCTCCAACTTTGGGAGACATAAATGTGATGAATGATGATGCAGGATAACACAGATGCCAAGTTATGGTAAGTACAAAACTCGTCATCTGATGTTATCCAAGTCATCATTCATCACCATAGGGTCAGAGTCCCCAGCTGCCATTTATCCTGTCAGGCCTCAAGGAAGGAAATTGCGGAGCCAAAGGAAACCCTGCTCCTAGAAATCAAACCTATCTTGTAATGAGATATAAATGTGTCAGGATTAGACTAAGTGGCAGCAGCACAACTGTCATCAATAGAAAGCCTGGCCAGAAAAGCTGAAGAAGCAGCCATGGACCTCATAGAGTGAGCCTTGATTCTTCCTGAAACCTCAAGATGGTTATGGTCGTAGACTGTGGAGATGCAGCTAGAGATCCATTTAGAAAGAGTGACCTTATTAACCAGAAGACCGCATCTATTAGGGGAAAAGTCCCAAAAAAAAAAAATGTGTTCTGACTTATGAAAACCTTTGGCCCTATGTAGGTAGAACCGTAACTGTCAGTGTATTTCCAAGGTATGTAAAATGTACTCTCCTTTGTTGGAATAATTGCGGAAGAACACTGCTAGCTGAATACATTGGTTCAGAGTAAATTCAGAAGCAATCAAAGACAAGAAAGAGGGATTCGTCCTGAGACAGACTCTGTCTTTGTGAAAAATCATGTAAGGAGGAGTAATGGTAAGAGCTTGCAGTTCTGAAACCCTCCTAGCTGAGGTAATAGCAACCAGGAAAGCAGTCTTCCAAGACAGGAATTTGAGATTGCAGAAACTAGCAGGCTCAAAAGGACTCCTACTCAGAGATTGCAAAACCAAGGTAAGGTCCTAAGAAGGCAAGGGATACTTAATCAGTGGTCTAAGCAGAAAAAACGTTTTCATAAATGCTTTACAAAGTCTAGATGAAAAAGCAGACTCATTGTTCTTGTGAAAGTTAGAAAGTGCCAAGTGAAGCTTGATGTTAGAGAAACTTCCTCCCGCTTGGAAAAGGGAGGAAAACAGCAAAAGCATTTCAGAAACTGAAGCAGAAAAGGGATCCAGATTCCTGCTCTTGGCCCAGATAGAAAAACTTTTCCACTTACTACTATAAACCTTTCTAGTGGAAGGTTTCTGGGAGGCTATAATAATAAGCTTAATAGAAGATGTTAGCCTGGACTGTTCTAGAATCACTGGAATTGGAGAAACCATGAGGTTAGGCGAAGGGTCTGAAGGTTTGGGAGAGGAAGCCACAATGGATGGGGAAATCAGATCCTGACAGGGATCCAGTACCCATGGCGGATACTTCAGATGAGACCTGATGAAGGGAAACCACAGTTGACAAGGCCAGAAAGGGGCAATGAGGATAACGGGTGTCCTCAGGCATTGTGCTTTCTGCAGAACCTTGGGAATTAAAGGAACAGGAGGATAGGTGTACAGGAGACCTGGAGGCCAATCGTGTCACAGCAAGGCTGACCCTAATGGTCGAAATTCTGCTTCACCAATGAGGGATTGAGGGACCACTTGTGAGGACTCAAGACTGATCTGCTAAGACTGCTGGCAAACGCATTAGAATCCCTGGGTATATGCATTGCAAGAAAGAAGCACCTGGAGGACATCACCCATTCCCACACTCTCATGCCCTCTCTGCACAACAGGTAAGATCGTGTTCCCCCCTTCTTCTGACATACCAGATCACAGCCATGTTGTTTGTCTGAATTGCAATCATCCCTCAAGGGGGGCAGTCCTGAAAGGCTTGCAATGACAGAAGAACTGCTCGAATCTCTAGGATGTTTATGTGCAACTTGGTCTCTGCGGGGGACCATGCACCTTGTATGGTCTTCCCCTGAAAATGCCTCCCACCTCCACAAGGAAGCGTCCGTGGTCACTGTGGCCTTGGGCGAAGGGAGAGAGAAAAAGGCCGGCCTAGTGTGATATCCTGAGAGTGAAGCCACCAAAGGAGTAACATCTGCACACAGGCGTCAGTTTTATGGTCATGGACAGGGTATGAAACAGAGCCGACTACTGAACCGCTAAGGTTCACTGCAACACTTGCATGTGGTACCTTGCCAGGGGAATGAAATGAATGGCTGACGCCATGGATCTTAGGGCTCAAAGAAACAAGTGAACCGGGGAACGCGACAGGTCTAAGATCTGCATGACCTGTTCTGGGATCAACTGAAACCTGAATAGAGGGAAAAGCTGCAATCTCTGAAATTAAGCCTAACAGAATTCCCATGAATTCCACCTGTTGTATATTGTTTAACCTGAAAGTGTTCTTAGATCATCTATGATATCCAAAAATACACAAGAGATTAACAGGTCCCCCACTTCGTCCCATAGTTTCAGCCTGAAAATGGGTTACAGAACCCACTTCTAAATATTTAGAAAATGAGCTTAAGAGGGTCTTAAGTACATCAACTACTACTGTCAAAGTTAGTTCTCATTTTCTGGAACTTTTCCGTGAATGTACTAAAAATAATACTATACTCACTTGCTATATGGTTACACTCTATGTAGATTCTTTGTTTGCATGTATTTCCAATGACCTGGGTGTCCAGATAGTTAGCAAATATGTATCAGAACTATCTATACAGGATTTTAATATTGACCTAATATTTAATTTGTTGCACATTGCATTAGAAAATAATGTGTTTTTATTTCAGGAAAAATATTATAAGCAGGCAACAGGAGTTGCTATGGGCACCCCTGTAGCAAAAATACATATGCCAATATTTTATTTATTTATTTTATTTTACATTTGTTGACCGGGATTGTCTGACTGAGCTGAAGAGCCCTTTTGCAGCAGAGGCCCGGGGAGAAAAGTTCCAACATATACGACTTTCATTATAAATTAGCATTAAACAGCAATGTTAAAGGATTATTACAAGGCATTAAGTAGTAATACAATGTTATACAGTATCAATAATCAGGAGTACAGCAGAACTATTTCAAGATGTATAAAAATAAATATTTCATTAATATGAGTATAGTTTTTGGTGTAAGTGGTTATAAAAACCCAGTTTTATCATAAAGTAGTTGCATGAAGGCAAGACAATTACAATACAATGTTTCTCTGAGGTGATTTGCTTAATAGATTTAAGATTAGAGAGAGCTAGCGAGAAGAGTGAGTTAAGGGCAGAAAGTAAATTAAGGTATGAGAAGTAGGGGATGTTAAGGAGGGAGAGTGCAGTGGCAGGACCAGTGACTTTTAAAGTGTTCTTTGGTGGCCGTCTTAAATTGTTTAGGATGTGTAAGGGTCGGGAGCCTATTTCAGGCAATAGTGGGGTGATAGCTGTACATGTTGCGTCCAAATTTAGACTTGGGTTTGTAAATTTGTAGTAATTCTTGGTTAGAGCTTCGGAGAGGTCTGGAGGGAGAATAATGGGAGATGAGAGGGGACAGTGCTGGGCAGTTGGAAGGCTGGTATAGGATAGAATGGATGATCTGGAGCTGAGAGAGAAGAAGCTGGTGGGGTAATTCAAGCCAGTTTAGGTGTTTTAGAGAGAGACAGTGATGGGATTTGTAGGTTTGTTGGGCAGCAAATCTAGCTACCTTGTTGTAGGTAGATTCGAGTTTGGTCAGGAGTGCTGAGTAAAGATTTGTGAGAATTTGAGAATTGTACATTAGACTGGGTAGACGGTAGGTAAGAGAGAGAGAGAGAGTAATCTTGGCTTCAGAGGTAAGGAATTTCTTATTATGGTAAAGGAGCCCTAGTTTTGAATGAGTCTTTTGGATACAGTTATTAACATGCAGGTCAAATTTAAGCTAATCATCGATGGTTATGCCTAAGAGCTTAGTACTGGATTCTACCTGAATGGGAGTGTTATTAAAGGACTGCATATAGTTATGAATTCTTGAGAATCAGATGCTATATCAGGTAATTGTAACAACTGTCTTTATAAGAAGGTATTTTTCTACAATATGTTTGTGGATGACCTTTTTCTTTTATGGGATGGCTCATTAAATGAATTGTAAGAGTTTATAATGTATTTACAGACTACTACTTTTTTGAAATTCAAAAAGAATATACAATATAAATCTATAGACATCTGGACTTCACTCTAAATAATATGAACGGACCGTTGGATACAACACTACATACGAAAGAACTCAAGAAGTGTACTCATTTAGCAAGGGATAGCATTTATCCGAATTCCATGTGTGATAATAAGGTAAGAAAACAGATGGCTATGGTTAGTAGGATAAATGCACAAGAAACAGGTCTAGTACAACAGTTTGATAAAATGGCTGATGATTTTGCCAAAAGGGGACATCACAGTAATAAGGTACAGTGTGTTAAAAGTGAAGTACTAAAAGATAGAAAAAATTGGTGAATATTTAGAATGCCTAACACCCCCAAGAAAAACAACAGAATAAAGAATAAAGGTATGGAGTGTAAATATACTTTAACATATGATCAAAATACAAAAAGGAATTAAAGATATCATTAAAAAATATTGGCCAGTTTTTTTGCAGGTCCCAGAATAACATATTAGTGTTAATAATCCAGTTTTTAGTTGCAGGAAATAACATAGGAAATGCACTTTCGGTTCTAAAGCAAAGTTTCAGCAAAAGCTCAAATCAGCCCTGGGAAATCTCAATTTTTATACACATGCCTTCCTTTACAATTACTCATTAGGTGAATGGCTAATTGTTTTTAACAATTTTATCTTACTTTGTGACTATCATTGGGAGATGAGCACAGCTGCATTGAGCTCCATCCAGCTTCCAACTTGGAGAACTTTAATCAAGTCGGCCACTGCACAGCAACATACTCTGCTAATTTGTCGGATCCGATACTGGCCTGACCCCGGTTGGATCCGAGGGCCTCTGATCTGGCGATGTCCTGGATACGGGAGACAGCTCTACGGCTCATGGCTCCAAAAACCTCAGATCTGTGATAGATCAGGCTGGGATCGGATCCGGGGACCTAGGATCAGACAGCCACGGTTTCTTAGAAGGAGCTGGCTGAGAGGAAGGGTGTCTTCCTCGTTGGGTCTGTAGAGGAAGCCTTCAAGGGGGAAAACAAAGGGTCTCCCCTGAGCCAGACCTTTCAATAGGAGCTTGTTGCGGTGCTCCACCAAGGCCCTGGGGTTAAATGCGGCACAAATGTCGCATTCAGCCTCCAGGTATGGAGCAACCAAACAGTACAAGCACTCCTTGTGCGAGTCAGAATTAGGCATCTTCTGAACACACAAGGAGCATTTCTTAAAGCTCGAGGGTTATCAGCCATAAATAAGCTAGGAAACTAAGCACACACACACACACACACACACACACACACACACACACACACACACACACACACACACACACAAGCCCTAATGGCTACAGGAAAAAAGGAACTAAAAACCCACACTAAACTAAGTTCACTAACAGGTTAAACTAAGGGGAGGGAGGTACTACAATGTAGGAAACACACTATCAAAGACCACTAAACAACACTAACACAACACCAAACTACAAGAAATTAAGCAGAAAGCACTTATCTTTAGCCAGAGCCAAGGAATCATGGCTACATAAAAAACACTGCAAATGAGATCTGAGGGTTAGAGGGCAGCAGGGCATCAAGGGAGAGGGAAGAGCTGTAGCCTTGGATCCGTCTGTAGTATGTTGGGGGCTGGGATCCAATATCGGATCCTAGACCCTATGGTGATGAATAAAGACTTGGATAACATCAGATCTCATGGTTGCTGTCTCTGCTGCCTTCTTTGAAGAGCTACCCCAAAGCTGATTAGTAGTCACTTATCTGTATTACCTGTCTTAAAAAACAGGTTTCCTGTCAAATGGAACAAAGAGAATAAAGATACCAACCAGACTGTTCTGTACCACAGGGGAAAATGTACTGCATGTCATAATTCTGACGTGGCCAAAACTAAGATAAAGCTCAAGCAATATCAGTGTTAATATGATTGCCTTCAGTTCTAATATGCATTTATGAAATAGTTCCTCTTGAATGGATCTCGGGCTCTGGGTACACACACAAAAGAATGGCATCCTATAAGTAGGACACTAAGAATTGCAAACTGAATCTGCATGTTCCTCAGCATTCTCATGCAAAAACTGTAGTTAATAGGTCTAGACTGGGTGAATTAACAGACTCATCCTAAGGTCATGGATAAAAAGAAATCTTAAATGTCTTCTTGCAAACATCTATTATTTGTATGATGACTGATGTGCCCTGGGAGATTTGTGGCCACTGAGACTTTAGACAACATTGCAAGTGTTTCATGTAAACCTCGCAACAGGATTCTAGCAGTTTGTTGACATGAGCATCATAATATGTAGAACTTCAGCTACTGGCATCTGGCATCTTACTAATAGCTGCCTGGCTGGCAAACTGCTCTGATTATCAAACTGGAATGGGGGGGAAAGGCTATTTCTCTGAAAGAATTCAGCCTTACAATAATGACATGTAAAACCCACAGTGCAGAAGGAGCAGACTTTACTATGTCTGTCACAGTGTTAAGACCTAGTACAGATGTTTTTATTCATTTACTTATTCTTATCGGTGGTGTCTTTTGGTGCAGTTCTGTTCTTACCTACATACATTCTAATGAAAAGGTACAGTTTTGATTGTACATAGCCCATTTTCAACAAAGCTTGGAAAAAACACCATCATTAATGAACATAAACAGAATTTATTCATGTACGCACATATTTTTTAAATTTGCTAACCAGTGTAATTCACTGATCACAGGGTCTGACTAGTAGAATTTATAATAAAAGTTTCCCGATGACAAGTTGTAAGACAAGTCTTCCATTCCTTAGACAACTGTCTGCAAAACACACAAATTAAACCAGTGGGTAATCAGCCATACCAAATAACTGAATTTAATAAAATATTACAAAGGACATTGTAGAGGTAAAAACACATGAATTAAATAAATGGGTAACCAGCCATGCAAAATATTGTTTCATAAAATATAAATCTATGCCCCCAATATTATTAAGGCCCTTGAATATGTTTTATAACCACAGGAGCACTGAGCCAGTAAGGTAACATGCGTCAGAGAATAAACACCACTCACAGCACCAATAAATACAAAAGATAAAATAGGAGCCTGAAGCATCCAAACCGTCAGGAATTCAAGAAGTTCTAAATAATGACACACCACTAAAAGAATACTTGTCTAACAAGAATTCTGAGTGCTTTTGCCCCCATAAAACATTAAAGGACTATATCAGAGATGAAGACAAATTACATCATCACTTCCTTGAATAAACTAAACTAAAAACAGGAAGTGCTGGCCATCATTCACCAATATAAACACCAAGACCAATGGTCAATGCCAAGGGGTCTAAAGACCTCTGACATGTCTAGTTTTACTGGATACACACTTAAGGGAGTGTTGTAAAAAAGAGGTACATATATTTTAGAAATTGTGGGAATTTTTAAAAAAAATGTTGGACAGAATTGTACACCAGTTTACAAGGCCACACAGCAACTGATTCGTTAAAACAACATAGTGATGCTTATTGACCACAAAAATGTCTGTAAACCATTTTGTAAAGTTCAGTCAGGTAAACATGCATGTAAAATTGATTGATTTTGAGTTTACACAAAAAAAGGACAGATTTAAGGTAATAGATGATTGGTCAATAACAAAGTTAGCAACACACAAGATTTTCAAGGGTAGGATGCATGGGCTTATGAAGCACTACTTGTGAATATCCCGAGACAAATGAGGGTCTAGCAGCCTATCAGATGCTTTCATTCTGAGAAGGTGAAAGGCTAATCAGGTGGAACTGGGTAATTTCACAGTGGCCAACTCTTGTAACAGTATTTATAATAGCAACGTGATCACAGACAGTTTAGATGTAAGAAGTGGATTTGAAGCCTACAAGGTAGAACGTTCTTATCCCAATAAAACTTATAAAAGGAATCTGCATTCAGTCTTTTTTTTTTTTTTATGAGGATTTGGAACTGAATTTATCTTGTTTTGAGAAATCAAACTATTTAGCTGAAGGGACTGTTCTAAATACTTGGACTCAATCCCGTTTTGGAATTTCAGTTAATAAAGCAACAGGCTACAACAGCAAAAGAATAATGTAGTTCTTTATCATTTTAAAACTTGCATCAGTACACTATCTAAAAAAAAGAAGTTATCTACTCACCATAATGTTCCATCTGCATTGTTGCTCTGCATTTGTCTTCAACCTGTGGGTACAGGCACCGACATCAATGCCGAGCCGGCCATATCCAAGCTGCGGTGCCGAAAATGAGCTCCTCCCCTACCCATAATGCCGGTCTCTCCCTCACTACCTCAGATCGAGTTTGCCTGACAAGAAGGTTGCTGACCCAAACCCCTAGAAACACGGTGACAGTAAACAACCTCTAGAAGAGGAGGTAGGAGAGAGAAAGTACAGTTGTGTACACTTACCATAAATGCAGATGTTCGAGTGTATTCACTGTTGCAGATATCACCTGTGGGTTACCCCTGCTGTAGTAGGCCTCGGCCGGCCCGAATCCCAGAATCAATGTTTTTCTGCGTCGGCTGCTGTTGCATGCTGCCTAACGTCAGGTCGTCAGTGCTATAAAGGAGAGCAGCTGATGCCATTACATCAGTTTTTCTTACTCTAACCCATCAGAGGCCCAAGTAAATATGGTAAAGTGGTCCTGGTGGCTAAAAGCCACCTTTTGAAATGTAAGTCTCCCTAAAAAAAGAAGATACAAGGGGGAAGGAGGGTGGGAAACCAGCACTGCCATAATGAATACACTCGAGCATCTACATTCATGGTAAGTGTACATAACTGTACTATGTTCTTCGTGTTTCACTGTTGCAGTCATCACCTGTGGGAGGATTCCCAAAGCTGAGGATAGGGGTGGTAGGCTTAGTAAGATACCTAGGAATGGTTCAGCATGCCCTACAGAACTGCATAATCAAACCCTGCCCTAGCCTTAGAAAATAGAGGTAGGTGGTAATGCTTGGTAAAGTTATGGACAGAAGTCTAGATGGCAGCTTCCAGGATCCCCCTGGTGGGAACTCCTCTGAGGAATGTTGTGGAAGTGGAGGCTGCCCTAGTGGAATGGGTTCTAATAGACTTGGGGGGGTTCATGCAATCTGCAGCAGAAATGGATACAGTGTGATATCCATTTGGAAATGGTTTGTTTGTAAATGCGCTTCCCCTATGCCCCCGGGGCAAAGCTGACAAGTAGTTGGTCCATTTTCCTGAGGGATTTGGTACAGTCTAGATAGTATCTGAGCTGTCTGTGCATGTCTAGTGAGTGCAAAATTCTCTCCCCCTTGTTTTGAGGGTTAGGAAAGAAGGTGGGTAGATGTATGGCCTGACTGAGAGTTACATTAGATACCACCTTGGGCATAAAGTAGGAATTAGTCCTCAGGGGAGACCCTGTTTGCATGGATGATGATGAAGGACTCAATGGCATTCATTTGTTAGTTCTGAAATTCTCCTGGCTGAGGTGATAGCTAGGAGAAAAGCAGTCTTCCAGGAGAGGAATCTTAGTTCTGCTGAAGAAGTAGGTTTGAAGGGTGGTAAAGTAAGTTTTTCCAAAACATAATTCAGGTCCCAGGCTGAAGTGGGTGGCCTTCTGGGAGGTCTGATATTAGAAACCCCTCTGCGGAATTTTTTAATCAAAGGATGGGAGAACAGGGGCTCTTCTGTATCAAAATGAACTGAAATGACTGAGGCGTGGATTTTAATAGAGGAGAAGGAGAGGCCACTATTAAGTAGCTCTGCTAGATAGTCCAGGATAAGAGGGATGGAAGGTTTTGAGGTATTGCCACCTCTGAACTGGCTCCAGGAGCAAAATATTTTCCATTTTCCTGCATAAGATTCTCTGGTGCTGGGACTTCTGGCCTCTGTGATAATGTCTAGGACCTGTTTACTTAACTGGGGCCCCTTGTTTGCCTTTAGGGCATTAGCCATGATGATAGTGTGAGAGTCTGCACGTCTAAGTGCAGCATTTCCCCCCCACACCTAAGTTAAGAGGTCTGAGATCAGAGGAAGCTGCCTGGGAGACTGTAAGGTCAGGCTGCACAGTAAGGGGTGCCAATGTTGTCTGGGCCAGTCTGGAGTAATGAGGATGGCTTTTGGTCTCTCCTCCCTTATTTTGATCAGTACCTTTGGAATAAGAGGCAGAGGAGGGAATGCGTATGCAAAGAGGGTGTTCCACGGGAAGGTCAATGCATTCACCTTCAATTCTAGGTGGTGATACTCCCTGGTACAGACTTATCAGCCGATGGTGGAGGTGTGAAGCAAAAAAATTCACCTCCGGAGCCCCCCACTCCTGAGTGATCTGTAATAAGATTTTTCTGAGGAGCTGCCACTCGAGGTGGTCCAGTAAGTTTCTGCTTAAGTGGTCTGCCAGGGTGCTGTTGATCCCTGGTAGGTATTCAGTCATCAGGTGTAGTCCCATGGAAGAGGCTGTCAGCCATAGGTTCATGGCTAGCCTGCACAGAGGTTAATATTGGGTCCCTCCCCATTTATTGATGTACCACATTACTGTGGTGTTGTCTGTTTTGATAAGGAGAACCCCGGGCTTGAGATGGGGTTTGAAGGAAGTCAGAGCCTTTTGTAATGCCATAATTTCCTTCAGGTTGATGTGTAAGGGAAGGTGCTGTGCATCCCAAAAACATTAGGTGCACCTGCCTTCTAAGTGAGCACCCCAAGCTGTCTGAGGCGTTGGTGGTAATGGTCTGCCTGGTTGGGCAAAGGGTGAAGGAAAGACCCTTGTTCTGAGCACAGGCCCTTGCCCACCAGAAAAACTTGGCCCTTATACAAGGGATCAGAGGGAGAGAGGTCTTAAGAGGCTGAGTGTGCTGACACCAAAGGTTCTTTAGGTACCACTGAAGTTTCCTCATGTGAAGCCTGGCCAGAGGAATTAGAAAGATGCAAGATGCCATGTATCCCAAGGCTTGGAGGAACTTCCTGGTAGTGAGGTGAATTTTGGATGCCAGCTGGGTAAAGCAGAGAGGCAGGAAGCGCTGCTTTTCTAGGGAAAGGAAGGCCATTTGGGATGTTGTGTCCAGCAGTGCTCCCAAGAAAATGATCTTCCTGGAGGGTGTTTGCTTTGATTTCTTCATGTTGATGTGTTCGCTAAGAGGTTAGGAGGGTTTTGACAAAGAGTACTTCCTTGAGGAGCTTTTCTTTGCAGTCTGCCTGAATGAGGTAGTCATCCAGATAAGGGTAAATATGTATATTTTTCTGGCTGAAGAAGGCTATGGCCAGGGCTAAGCATTTTGTGAATACCCTGACAGCAGTAGATAAGCCAAAGAGTAGCACAGAGAACTGAAAGTGTTGTGAGCCTACACTGAAGTGAAGGAATTTCCTGCGTGATTCCCTTATGGGGATGTGGAGGTAGGCATCTTTTAGATCTAGCGTTACTAACTACGCATTTTTTGTCAGCATAGGCAGCAGCTGCTGTAAGGTTGGCATTTTGAATTTGGGGACTATCAGGGAAGGTGTTCAGAATGGCTAGATTCAGGATGGGGCGCCAAGTGCCCTCTTTTCTGGGAACCAGGAATAGTCTGGAATAAAAGCCTTTGCCTATTTGATCTGAGGGGACAGGTTCTACTGCCCCTTGGGATATGAGAGTTTGAACTTGTTTCAGTGCTTCTGCCTACTGATTTGGAGGTAAGTCTGGGTACCTTCTTAGTATTTGGTGTTCGATGAAGGAGAATTTGTATCCCTGAGAAATTATCTTTAAGACCCATTGGTCCTTTGTTACGGAGAGCCAATTTTCTTTGCAGAGGGAGAGCCTTTCTCCTAGTTTTTGGTGAGTGAAAAGAGGGCAGAGGGGGGGTGAAGGAGTCGCTGAAAATTTTTGCCATAGAGGGATGGCTTAGAACTCCCTGCCTCTGGAGTGGGAGTGGTCCACTGTTTGGTTCTCTGCTGTCCCTGGGGTGGGAGTCTGGGTGGTCTGTCCCTGTGGGGCTTACCGTGCCCCTGTCTGCTAGGTGCAGGAAAGGACCAGTGTTTTGAGGGAAAATTCCTGCTGAACCCAGGAGGTTGTATCTGAAGGAAATCTTTTACTGTTTGCATAGATTTTGTTTTGTCTTCCATCTTTTTAAGCACCTCTTTTGCTTTTTCCCCAAACAAGCGGTCTTTATCCAAGGATGCATCAAGTAATTTAGATTTGACATGATCAGAGGAGGTTGCGCCTTCAACCATGCATGTCTCCTAATGACAGATCCTGACACTGCTGCCCTGCTAGAGGCTTCTAGGGAGTCATATCCACAGTGTAATGAGTGTTTAGCCACTTGACAAGTAGAGTGCAGTAAATCTGCTAATTCTTTCGAATTGGCACAGTCAGGAAACGTAGACATTTTTTGTTTTAACATTCCAAAGTGTGTCGTTGATATTTTAACATGTGGAACTGACAGTTGAAAGCTCTAATAGCCAAGGTTGCAGAGGTGTATACATTTTTACCCCATCTGTCCAGAGCTCTGAAATCTTTGTCAGAAGGAGTAGGATTCTTTGTAGAACTAGCCGTAGTATCTTTTGGCCCATGTGTAATGACAGGGTCCCTATTAAATAAGCGAAAAGTGGAAATGTCGAATGTCCAAATAAATGAAAAGGCCATTCCTCGATATTGCTATTGTAAGATCGTGGTACAGTGAAGGCTGGAAAATTTGCCCTTTCTTCACTGTAGTTTGATCTCGGAGTTGGTATATATAATTAGCGGGGGGGGGGGTGTGCAGCCCCCCACAATATTCATTTAGAGGAACGACCTTTTCATTTATTTGGCCGTTCGACATTTCAACTTTTTGTTTATTTAATAGGGACCCTAATGACCTTCAGGTCTGCAGCAGGATGTTTGTACCGATATTTGTGAGAATCTGGTACTCTGTAATACCTATCCGGTTTTCTGGGAGCAGGTGGGAGGGCGTCAAGAGTTAAACTGGATTCCTGCAAGACATCAACCACCGCTAAGGCAGGAGGGATGGCCAAGGGTCTCTGCTGGGGCAGGTCTAGAACCTCTCTTAGTCTTTTCTTAGACTGAGGGAAGTCCTGGGATTCACAGTGGAAATGTTCCCTGAGTGTGTGAAGGGTTTCCCCAAAGGAAAGATCTTCTGGTGGGGAGGCAGAGGGAATGGATTCCTCTGCATCTGAATCCTCATAAGCAGTCAGAGGTTGTTGTTCCTCTTCAAACTCTGAATAATTAGATTCCTCAGAATCCTGTTCTGAGAGTATATCAGGAGAAAATTCTCTTTTCCTTTTAAAAGTTGTGGCCTTGGCCTGACTACCCCTGATAAGGGAGATAAGATCCTCTGCCATTTTAAGCATTTGAGTGTGGGGAGGAGGAGCAAGAGTAACATGGTGGCTAGAGATAGTTTTCCTGGGAATGGCCTTGCCTCTAGGACTAAGTGAATCCATCGGTCTGAGAGGAATGGTATTCGAAAGAGAAGACGTCATTTTTCTGTCTGGAATTGATAGCGCGAAAGGCCTCCTCGGAAGCTGGTGCCTGTGTCGCAGTTCTGGACCCAACCGAGGCAGAGACAACCAAAGGCTCGGAAGACGAAGCAGATTTCTGCAGTATACCGGACTCAGAAAGAGTCTCAGTAGAGGCCTGCGAAGGTATCGAATCAGGCATCAGGAGCTACAAAAGCACATCACTAAATTCCGGAGAACTGATGACCTGCTTAGCGTTAGCATCGTCGGAAGGCTTGGCCTTGTGTGGTCTGCCTCTATCTTTATCCTTACGTTTCTTAAGAATGTCTACGGAAGGTTGGCTGACTGACGCCATTTCGGAATGCGAAGACAGTAGATGAAAATCCCTGGGTAGAATAAGAGCTCTACGACGAATGGTTCTCGCATTAAAGAGGGCACAGAACCAGCAACGGGGGATTCGTGATCTGGGCCTAAACAAGTGACACAGTATGAGTGGAAGTCTCAGTGTGGTATTTGCTTTCTACAGGCGAGACAATTTTTAACTTTTTCGGACATCGGTTAGTGCAAGAAAAAAAAGGATCCCCAACAGGGTACTTAGCTTTAGACGTTTTCAGCTGTAAATCAAAACTCTGGTAGTGACCGACCGGCACACTTGCGAACTGCTTCTGCTATGGGCTCCACGGCAAGAAAGACTGATATAATGGTGCAGAGATACATAGACTCTGGTATTCGGGCTGGCCGAGGGCTACCACAGCAGGGATAACCCACAGGTGATGACTGCAACAGTGAAACATGAAGAACATCAGCAGGCCTCCTCTGCCAGGCCAAACACTCATGGTAAGGGGGAAAGAGGAAGGGAAGGTTGAAGACAAATGAACAACAACAAATACAGATGGAACGTTATGGTGAGTACATAACTTCTTTATCCGACATTGCTGTCTTCATTTGATCTTCAACCTGTGGGCCAGAGTCCCCAGCTAATTAACCCCTGGGTGGCCCTAAGTAAGGATCTTTCAGAGCATGGCAGAACCAAAGGAAACTCTGCTCCTAGATGAAATATCCAATTTGTAATGGGATATGAAGGTGTGGAGACCTAGCCCATGTAGCTGCAGCACATACCTCATCAAGTGGTACCCTGGAAGAAAAGGCTGATGAAGTAGACACAACCCTGGTGGAGTGTGACTTCACTGTAGAAGAAAGAGGAACACCATGCTTCTTATAAATAAAAGTGATGCACTTCGCAATCCAGTTGGCAACGGTTCCCTTGGAAACGGGCAACCCCAATCTAGACTTAGAATTTGATACAAAAAGCTGGCTGGACTTCCTGAAAGATTTGGCTCTGTCTAAATAGAAATGGAGCTGCCTATGTACATTTACGCATGTGTAACTGATACTCCCCTTTATTTTGAAACTCTGGGAAAAACACATGAAGTTGAATGACCTGATTAATATTCTTCTCTGAGGTGACCTTGGGCATGACGGAAGTATTTGGCCTAAGAGAAACATGATCTTTGTGAAAAATAAGGTACGGGGGATGAATGCAAAGTGCCTGTAACTCAGAAACCTGCTTAGATGAAGTAAGGGCTAGCAACAGAGCTGTTTTGCGTGACAAAAACTGTAGATTCACTTTAGCGCAGGGCTCAAAGGGAGATGACACCAGAGCTTGAAGTACAAAGATTAGGTCCCAAGGAGAGGCCTGGGCCTTAACTGGAGGCTGTAAAAGAGATGTTCCTTTCAAAAAGGCCTTGCAAAATCTAAAAGTGGCCAGAGAAGAATCTTTTAGTCCAACATGATAATGGGATATGGCAGTTAGCTGTACTTCAGCTACAGAAAAACTGGCACCTTGGATGAAGATACAAGCCAGAAAGTCTAAAAACAAAAGAACAGAGGCAGTAAAAGGATCCACCGAATTGTGGGACGCCCAAATGGAAACTTTCTTCCATTTACTAGCATAGATCTTCATGGTGGACAACTTGTGAGCTGAAAGCAATACATGCTTCCAGAAGATGAAACTCCGGGAACTCTAGTCATCACTGGAACTGCAGAAGCCAAGCTGTGAGCTTCAGGCTTTCCAAATTGAAATGATAATCACCCTCCAGATTGCAAAGCAGATCCAGACATTGATTCAGAATCCAAGGAGGACAGACACTGTGACACCAAAGGAGAGTAAACCAAACCTGACGAGGCCAGAGGGGGGCACAATGAGAATCACGCACCTCGACCTCAAAGCCTTCTGAAGGAAATTTACCATGAGAGGAAGAGGGCAGTACGCATACAGCAGACAGGGGGGGGGGGGGGCCCAAGCATAAACTAGGGCATCTCTGGGAATCCCTCCTCTGGGGAGAATCGGGGCAAAAAACTCACTGCACTTGGCATTGGAAGGTGAGGCGAAGAGATCGCAGGTCGGTTGACCCCATTTCTGGAAGATCATGTCTGCCACTGACCGTTTCAGGAACCACTCACGAGGAGACAAAATGGTCTTGCTGAGTTTGTCCGCTAGGATGTTGGAACTCTCTGGAATGTGCATTGCAATAAGAAGGCCTGAGGAAATCACCCATTCCCACAATCTCACGGCCTCTTGACAGAAGGGATAAGATCTGGTTCCTCCCTGTTTGTTGATATACCAGACCACAGGCATGTTGTCAGTCTATATGGCAATCATTTCTTGTGAGAGAAATGAATGCACTGCCTGCAACGCTGGAAGCACTGTCCTCAGCTCCAGAATGCTGATGTGTAGATTGGTCTCTAACACTGACCACGGCTCTTGAACAGTCCGTCCCAGCCAATGGCCACCCACCTGAGCCGGGAGGTGTCTGTGGTGACTGTGGCCACAGGAGCAGGAGCCATGAAAGATTGTCCTTCTGCTAAATTCAGAGTGTTCAACCACCATAATAGGGAGGACTTGCAATTCTGGACAGCCGAATGGGATGGGACAGGGGCTGGTCCAGGAGTGATCACTGAACTGATAGGGTCCATTGGAGAACTCATGTGTAGTCTTGCCAAGGGTAAAATCACAATGGTTGCTGTCATAGATCCCAGAGCTTGAATGATTTGAGCTGTTGACAACAAAGGTGTATCCAGAAGAACATGTACCCACCCCTGAAAAAGGTGAATCCTGTCGCAGTTGTGAAAGACCTAGTGCAGAGATGTATTCAACAATTTATCATGATGCCCAAGGTCAAAGCTAACTGAAGGAACTGGTCCCAAGCCTAAAGAAGCTGATGCTGGGTGGGTTCAGCTAGAAGCCAGCTGTCCAGGTAGGGGAAAAATGTATCTCCTGCAGCCTGAGATAAACTACGAGTACTGCTACCACTCTGGTGAACACCCTGGGGACTGTGGTCAAGCCTGAGCTGATAATGCCTGGCTCCTGATCGGGAAGCGTAGGAACCTCCTGTGACACTTGCCCATCTTTATGTGATAGTAAGCATCCTGGTGGTCCACTGAGCACATCCAGCAGTCTTTCAGAAGGTTGGGAAGGACAGACTGAATTGTAACCATCTGGAACTTTGTCTTGGCGACAGACCTGTTCAAGCGGCTGAAATCCAAGATTAGTCTGTGTCCCCCTGTCTTTTTGGACACCAAAAAGAACCTTGAGTTGATGCCTGATCCGGATAGTCCTGGGGGTATGGGTTGGGTGACTCGCTTGTTGAGGAACTTTGAAATTTCAAGTTCACCTGCCTCCCTGTGAGTGGGTGGAACATCTAAGAGAGTATTTCGGGTCTTTGGCAGGTGAAGAAAGGGCATCAGATAGTTACTGGAAATTATTGTCAGCACTCACTGATCCGACTTGATTACTTCCCAGCCTGATGGGTGCAGAGAAAAGTGACCCCCCCCCCAACTGCCTCCTGGGTAGGACAGACGGGCAACACTTCAGGGCCACTGGAATGGCCTATCCGGGTGAGAGCCCCGAGACCCATGTTCCTTCAAAGCCCTCCTGTCCCTAGGACGGCATCTGAATCAATCAATCCTCCCGGATCTGCCTCTAGAGGAAATCTCTGCTGGTGCGTCTTGATGAAAGGCCCTGGACTTGCGGAACCATAACTTCTTACTGCCTCTTTGATACTTGGAATAGGAACTCTGAGGAGTAAAAAAGCGGATTCCGACAGCAGATAGGGTCTTACTGTCCTTCTCGCACTGGGCTAAAGTATCCTTCACAGATGGACCAAACAGGGAAGATCCATGAAAGGGGCCATTTGTGAAGGATGCCTTAATGGGCTCAGAGAAGCTGCAAAGCCGCATCCAGGTGTGATGCCTGAACCATCTGCTCTACATGCACCTTCCATGGCATAGGAGAGGAGCCTTATAGAGGTGTTAGAAATGGCTTTAAGAGTGGCCAGTTTGGAGGAGATCATCTTCTCCTCTGCCGACATGGACTCTGGGGTAGACACAGAAAGCTCCTTGATGAGCTATCTCTGCAGTCTAGTGACATGCGCCATGAAATTCAATGCCCTCAGAGAGAAGGTCGCTGACATATAGACACTCTTCCCCAGTCTGTCTATAGCTCTGGAGTCCCTGTGAAGCGGATGGGCAGAGGAGCTCTCCTGGGTTAGCTCCTTTTTTGTGGCAGCTGAAACCACCAAGGCATCAACAGAGAAGCTCTTCTGCCAAAAAGCCCTGTCTGGTGGGGGACTAAGGACTGTGTCAGAGTTTTTTGAGACTGGTTCTACTGCGTCTGGTTCCTTCCACGCCCTACGGGCGATGAGGTCTACTAAGAGGTCTGTAGGGGGGGTCACTCAGGAAGTAGATAGACCTGCACCAACCACCTCCAGGAACACTGATTCATCTGGACTGGGCTTTGGGGCTGACCATCCACCCTTCTGACGCAGAATTTCCATGATGTCTCCAAAGGAGACATCATCAGGCGAAGATCAGGAGGAGCCCTCACCTTCCTCCCAGTCAATGTCTTCAGTGACAGACTCAAGGGTGGAGTCAATGTGCCTCCTCTTGTAGAGGCACTTCTGGTGGACTTCTTCGGGGGGAGAGTCCGGAAAGGAATCGGAAGCCTGGGGCTCCGAAGGTAAGAGGTCTGGAGGGTCAGGCAGGTTGTCGAAGTGGAGGACTGGAGATGTCGGATCCAGAGTCCAGCTGGAGCTAAAGAGGATCCAGAGGGTCCTCTCGACACCAAAGTAGAGATGACCCTCTCCACCACGTCAAACACTGACAGAGAACAGGAGATTGGCACCGCAAGCACGTGCGTCGAGGTGCTGCACACCAGTGGTGCTGAAACAAAGACCCCATCTGTGCTGATGGGGGAGTCTGTGCTGAGTTGCTCAGCTCTGAAGCTCCGAGGGGAAGGGAATGTACGGAAAACCTCGACCCCGATCCCAAACCCTCAGAGCTGGTGCTGAGTGGATTAAGACTCTGAGAGCCCTCCAACACCGAAGAGAAAGGGGCCAAGGAACTCAAGGCCATGGTCGGTGAAGAAACCAAAAACAATGACGCCAGCTCCTCAACACTGACAACTCCAACATCCGAAGGTCCCGAAAGCCCTGGGGCTCAGGAAAGAAGGACACCCAGAAAGTACAGTTGTGTACCTACCATAAATGTAGATGTTCGAGTGTATTCCCTGTTGCAGTCATTACAATTAGGTTATCCTGCTGGCAGGCTACCCGCAATCGACCTGAATTCCAAAGTCTAGGTCTGGCGTTGGTTGCTGTCACCTCCTCTTTGACATCAGTGTGCCAGTGGTATAAAAGATGCAGCCAATGCCATTTTCTTCAGTTTTTCTTGCCCCAGATGTCAGGTGCCCCCAAAAGGGTAGGCTAAAAATATGTCAATACAGCATACATGCACCAAAGTAAATTATTCTTTCCTCTACCAGCAAATACACCACATAGGTTGTATAGAATAGAAAAGTACAGATAAGTTCCAGCAAAGATAAGGGGGGTGGTGGGTGGGTAACCTGGACTGCAACAGTGAATACACTCTAACATCTACATTTATGGTAGGTACACAACTGTACTATGTCCATCGTGTTTCACTGTTGCAGTCATTACAATTGGGTTGAATCCCAAAGCTGAGGTTGGGAGTCTGGAGCTAAATAGGATTAGGAGCGGCTATGAGGCCCTGCAGAACTGCAGTGGCAAAGCCTGCTCTGGATTTAGAGTAGAGTGGTAAGTGATAGTGCTTTGTAAAAGTGTACACTGAGCTCCAGGTTGCAGCCTCTAAATTGTATTTGGTTAGTACTCCTCTGAGGAAGGCTGCTGAGGTGGCTGCTGCTCTGGTTGAATGTGGCCTAATGACCTTAGGCACTGGTTTGCCATGTTGTGAATAGCAGAAACGAATGCAGTAGCCTATCCACTTTGAAACTGTCTGCTTTGAGATAGCCTTTCCTTGTGATCCTGCAGCATATGCCACTAGTAATTGCTCAGTCATTCTGAAAGCTTTGGTTCTGTCCAAGTAGAAGCGCAGCTGTCTGTGTATGTCCAAAGAATGCAGAAGTCTCTCACCCTTATTCTGTGGGTTAGGATAAAAGGTAGACAAGTGAATAGTTTGGTTAAGGGCCACACTGGACACTACCTTAGGCATAAATGTCGGGTTTGTCCTCAGAGAAACCCTATCTGGATGGAAAATGATAAAAGGTTACACAACCATGAGTGCCTGTAGCTCTGAGACTCGTCTTGCAGAGGTTATTGCTAGGAGCAGAGTTGTTTTCCAAGATAAGAATTTTATATCAGCTGTATTGGCTGGCTCAAAAGGAGGCAGGGTGAGTTTTTCCAAGACATAATTGAGGTCCCATGCAGGTATTGGTGATCTCCTTGGTGGCCTTAAGTTTTTGGCTGCTATGAGGTACTGCCTTAGTAAAGGATGAGAAAAAATAGGTGGCTCTGTATTGTAATGAGCTGAAATGGCAGAGGCATGAATCTTAATTGATGAAAAGGATAGGCCTTTGTTCTGCATCTCAGTTAAGTATTGCAAAATCTGCGGAATATTTGGTACAATCGTGTCAATCCCTTGTGCCTGGTTCCAAGCACAGAATCTCTTCCATTTTTCAGCATAAGATTTTCTGGTACTAGGCCTCCTGGCTTCCAAAATGACATCCATCACCGCTTTAGAAAGAGAGGTGTTTTGAATGACTACATTATCCGCCATGCTGCCAGATTTAAGGTCTTGAGTTGGCTGTGCAGGATCTGATTGTTTTGTTGAGACAGTAAGTGAGGAATTTGAGGTAATATCCAGGCTGGGTACTGAGACAGGTTCCTTAGGATTGGGTACCAGTGCTGGCGGGGCCAGTCTGGGGCAATCAGTATCATTTTTGGCTTCTCTTGTCTGACCTTTAGGAGTACCTTGGGGAGGAGGGGCAGTGGAAGAAAGGCATATACTGTTAAGTTGTTCCAGCTGAAAGATAGAGCATCCACTTTCCATGTTTGCTTGTGATAAGTCCTTGTACAGAATCTCTGTAGTTGACAGTTGTGAGGGGAGGCAAATAAATCTATGTCCGGGCATCCCCATTTCCTTATTATCATGCTGAAGACTTACGGATCCAATTTCCACTCGTGGGGATCCAAGAGGTTTCTGCTTAGTTCGTCTGTCAGAGTATTTATCTTTCCTGGCAGGAATTGTGCTTGCAGATGTACTTGGTAAGTCAATGCTGTGTCCCACAATGTCATGGCCAGTCTGCAAAGGGGGTAGGAATGCATGCCTCCCTGCTTGTTTATGTACCACATGATTGTGGTATTGTCTGTCCTTATCAGTAGTTGTCCCGGATGAAGTAGATCCTTGAAGGCTGTCAGGGCATTCTGAACAGCTAGCATCTCTTTTTGATTGATATGTAGATGCATTTGGCTTGCAGACCATGTGCCCTGAATACATCTTCCTGCCATGCGGGCCCCCCAGGCAAAATCTGATGCATCTGTTGTTAATGTCTGCCTGGCTGGGGGTAATGTGAATGGCTGTCCCTGGTTGTGGTGACAGGCCTTTGCCCACCATCGAAACTCCTGTTGCAAGCAGGAAATTAGGGTAATTATTGTTTCCAGGCTGTGGCAATGTTGAGTCCAAACACTTTTTAGATACCACTGAAGTTTCCTCATATGCAGTCTTGCATATGGAATTAGCAGAATGCAGGATGCCATGAAGCCCAAAGCCTGCAAAATTTTTCTTGCAGATAACTGGGCCTTTGTTGCCAACAGTTTGAAATAAGTAGTCAGTTGCCTTTGTTTGTCTGGCGTGAGATAAGCCATCTGGGCAGTTGTACTTAAGCTTGCACCCAGGAATATTATCTCTTGAGAGTGTACAAGTTTTGATTTCTTTTCGTTTACCGTGTACCCCAGGCATGCTAGTAATCTTTTTACAAACGCCAGATGCTGTAGTAGAACGTCCTTGTTCTCTGCTTGAATGAGGCAGTCATCCCAGCAAGGATATATTTGTATTCCTCTTTGTCTGCAAAATGCAATTACTGTAGCCAGGCTTTTTGTGAAGACCCTGGGCGCAGTAGATAAGCCAAAGGGCAGTGCAGAGAATTGGTGGTGCATTGAGCTAGCTATGAGTCTGAGGTATCTTCTGCATGATTGTCTGATTGGGACATGCAGGTATGCCTCTTTTAGGTCTAAAGTCACAAGCTAAGTCTTCTTGCCCAGCATGGGCAGAAGCTGCTACAGAGTCAACATTTTGAATTTTGGAATATCCAGATATGTGTTTAGAATAGATAGGCCCAGTATTGGTCTCCAGGTTTTGTCCTTTCTGGGCACCAAGAACTGTCTTGAGTAAAATCCTTGTCCCTGCTCTTGCTCTGGTACTTGCTGAATGGCCCTCATGTCCATGAGGGATGAAATTTGCTTTTGTGCCTCTGCCCATTGATTTTTTGGCAGGTTTGGCAAACCGAGAGCCCTTGGCAGGGTATGAAAGCGAAACATGTAACCTTGTGACACTATGATCAAGACCCATTTGTCCTGGGTTATTACGTGCCAATTTTGATGAAAAAGTGCTAGTTTCCCCCTAAAGGTGCTGCCAGAAGATAAGTGCTTGGCGCAGACAGAGGGAAGTCATTGGGACTGTTTCCTGTAAGGCTGTGATTTGTCTTCTCCACTTTTGGAGGTAGAAGCACCCCATTGTTCAGACCTGTATGTGCCTTGGGGCTGGGACCTGCCTCTAAGGCGTCTGTATCTGCCCCCTTTGTGGCCTGTCTGACACTGCAAAGGACCAGTTCTTTGTAGGCCAGTGTCTGCTAAATCTTGGAGGCTGTACCTGTAAGAAATCCTTGACTGTTTGCATAGATTTTGCTTTGTCCTCCATTTTTTTCAACACCTCCTCTGCTTTAACACCAAACAAGGTATCATGCTGTAATGGAGCATCTAATAATTTTGCTTTAGCATGATCAGGCAGATTCTGTTCCTTTAACCAAGCATGCCTCCTGATGACAGAACCCGTAACAGCGGCCCTGCAGGAGGCCTCCAGAGAATGAAAACCACATTGCAAAGTATGCTTTGCAACTTGTTCAGCTGCATGCAATAAATCTTGCATTTCTTTGTTTACTGCACATTCGGAATTTATCAACAATTTCTGTTTAAGCAGTGACATAATATATTGCTGATATTTAAGCATATGAAACTGATAATTTAAAGCCTTTATAGCCAAGGTAGCAGAAGTGTAAATCTTTTTTCCCCATCTGTCTAGTGTCCTAGAATCCCTGTCAGACGGGTAGGGCTTTTTGCAGTGGAAGCCTTGACCCCTTTGGGACCCTGAGAGATAGTTTCTGGGTCAGCAGCTGGGTTTTTAAAAAGAAATTTATGTGAATCAGGAACCCTGTAGTATCTGTCTGGCTTAACAGGAGCTGGAGGCAAGGAGTCAGACTGGACTCTGAAAAAAAACATCATCTACAATGTCTAACACAGGAGGAATAGCAACAGGCCTGTGCTGAGGCAGTAAAATTAAGTCTCTGAGCCTTTTCTTAGATTCTGAATAATCTTGGCTCTCCCAGTGAAAATGCTCCCTCATGGTATGCAGAGTTTCCCCATAAGAATAATCCTCAGGAGGAGAGGCTGAAGGGATAGATTCTTCAGCATCAGAATCCTCACAGGGAGGAAGAGAGTATCCCTGATCAGAAGAGGAATCAGATGAAATGGAAACCTGATCTGAAGATTCATATTCTGTCTCTTGCCTAGGCCTCTTATCAGGAGGGGGAAGGGAACCCCTGATCAAAGTAATTAGGTCTTCGGCCATTTTGAGCATCTGTTTTTTAGGCATGGAGGCCTGTCCATGGAGCTGCTGTACTTGTTTCTTCGTCTTTAAAGGTGCTTTAGTCTTTGCCTTTGAAGTTGGAAGTTGTTTTTACATATAATTGTGTTGGACTGAAAACACCCTCAGAAGTCAATGCCTGCTCAGCGGCTCCAGACTCATCTGAGAGAATAGTTTCAGAGGTTCCAATACCTTGAGTTTCCAGCAGCCTAGTCGGCTCCACGTGGGAGTCGGTAGCGGCCCGCGGCTCTAAAGTAGCGGGCATCAGGGGCTGCGAAAGTACCTCACTGAGAACCGGCGACTGGCTTAGAAGAAGCCTCGTCAGTTTTGGACCTCGGATGCTTGTCCTTTTTTTTCCCCCTTGCATTTCTTGTGAATTGCGGTAGTCGGATGGCTATCCGACGACATTGTGTAATTAAATCTTCTACCAAAATAGTGAAATGCAAAATCGTACTGACACTTAACAGTGCGTTGGTTAAATCTAGCACAGAACCTACAATTAGCAACTTCGTGGTCAGGGCCTAGGCAAAGAATACAGTAGGAATGAAAGTCCTTATGAGGTATTTGCTTCCCACAAGAAATACAATTATTAACTTTTTCTGACATTGGTCTGGAGCAAGAAAAAAGTTTCCTCAACCGGGTACTTAGCTTTAAATGAAGACTTCGGATCTGAAATTCGAACACGAAAATCACAGGAGTCAGACGACCGGCACTTGTGAACTGCATTTGCTTCGGGCACCGCACCGCAAGAAAGACTGAAGAAAATGGCGTCGGCTGCATCTTTTATACCCCTGGCACACTGACGTCAGGCAGGAGGCGACAGCAGCTGACGCTGGACCTAGACTTTGGAATTCAGGCCGACTGCGGGTAGCCTGCCAGCAGGATAACCCAATTGTAATGACTGCAACAGTGAAACACAATGAACATTGGGAAAGGGAAGGATACCCCGCTCCAAGTGGGGAGGAAGTGGAAAGGACACCCCCAGCTGGAAAAATATGTATTAATGTGTGTATTAGTAATATGCTTAGTGCATTCAGAGCCTAAAAGAGTTAACACATTTATTCTATTTCATACTGCATAAATCTGTACAAACTGCAGTTGCTTTCTGACCTTGTATTGTCAGCTAAATCTTGCTTGTGCCTTGGAAATTTACTGAGAAGCAGATGATTTCTGCTTGCGTTAGGAAAATAATGAACAGAACAATACTTCTTATATGAAACTCAGACAAGAAGTTCTGCAGTGCCATGAGAACATACACAGCTGTAGAAGTAACAGATAATTAGGACAAAGCCTGCTTGAAAATATGAACTGCAATCAGCATTTGCTTGTATCTGTATTAGAAGAGTACCTTGAAATGTAACACTGTACAATAGAGGCTTGTAAGCGAAGTACTGGTCATCAAGGCCAGGTTGTTTTTCTAAAAAGTTTCTCACAAATCTAGTCATGTCAGCAGAAAATCTGAAGTAACACCTGCTGTAGTACAATGCTTAAAGTTGTGTTTGATTACGTCAGCTTAGAAGGCCATGTCTTGTAAAACAGTACAAGAATGAACATACTTCCTGTTAGTAGCTAGACAAATCCTTGTATTTGCATGTTTTTGTCTCCTTGCTGCAAGTAAATTAAAGTGCCTTAACTGAACCTTACGTGTATTGGTCTTTGAAGTTTTTTCCTTTGACAGATTGGTCCTTCGGACTGGAAACCTTCACTTTGCCTCGGATCAGACAGGCCAGGTGGCTTGAAACCGTACGGGGAAGAAACCACATTGGTTCTTCTTACTTGAAAAGTCCTCCGACTGAATTGTCGTACAAAAGAGGCCAGCCACTTTCTGATCTGCGACTGAAGGACGGGTTTACTCGAACCAGGTGATCAATCACGAAGGCTCAGGTAAGGTGAATCTACCTTCTTTTTCTGTTTTAGATCAGGGACTAGATTTGTATTTGTTCTGTTAGAGACTTTGTCTATAAGTCAGGGACAGAAAGATTACTGTCTTGTCACAGATCAGGGAAACAGAGCAGGTAGGCAGTCATTCTGAAGAGACTATAAAAATATCCGTGGTACCACGTAAAAATAAGGAGTTACGTAATGATTAAAAGGGTAGAACAAAATGGGTAATAATTGTACAAAAAGGTCCAAGAATCCGCCGTTAACCGAAGACACGAAATACATGCAGTCACAGCGTGCTGATAATATTAAATATTACTCAAAATGGGTTAAATAGTATGAATTTGATGGTAAACTAGAAAAATCCTCGCTTGTCAAACTTGTCAAACAGCTTAAAACAGATTCTAAAGGTCGGGTAAAAAAGCAACGTCAATTCCTCAGGCACACAGGTGGACTGATGAAGTAAACCGAAGGGATCAAAAGAGTAATAATTCAAAAGCAATGTTTTTAGATAAAGAGGATAATAACTTAGTAATAGCGTCAGCCCCTCCGCCTCCTTTACCAGAATATGAGGCAAGTGAACAAATTAGTCCACCCCTGCGATATCCTGCTGTCATTGCAAGTAGAAACATTACAAAAGCGAAACCGTTAGTTAGAGATCCCGTCGAGACCAGGTCTCGAACACGGGCAGGAAACTCAAAAGGGACATTGAGTTATATCAAATGGGTAGAAATTCACGATATATGAGTGAAGAAGAAATATGCCCACTTATAGAAGTGCCTAATCCTCAGGCAGGGCAAGAAGGTCAGGACCCAACTATTCTAGTGTATAGACCTTAGACTCCGGAAGAAATCCGGAAAGCCACTGAGGTAAATCCCCATCCAAAAGTTAATTTTAGAAAATTCTTAGAAGATTTGCAAGGAATGAGGCTGAGTTATAATTTAAACGGAGAAGAGGTAGAAAAAGTAGTCAGACAAATTGTGGGACCAGATTGGCACATGATTAGTGGCGACTGGAATCCCCGTGATATTGCGTTCAGGCCCCTCCCACATTGCAGCACAGAGTTAGACAACAGAGTGAAAGGTCTTACAGACCGAATCTCTGAAAAATGGAAGCCTAGGGCAGACTGGACTTGCATTAATCAATGCATCCAACAGGAAGGTGAAGCTATTGACCGATATTATGCCAGGCTATTAGAATGTTTTAATAACCATTGTGGAATGCAGGTTCCTGAAGACCAGACACATGATTCCCCATATGAGCAGCAGTTAAAGAATGCATTTTTGAAAGGCAGTATTGCACCCATAAGCAGTTTTATTACAAAACACATGGTAGATCATCATACAAGCAGATTACAGTCATTGCTTGAATATGCTAGGCATGCCGAAAGGCATTTTAATATCAAAAAGAAAAAGAAAGCCCAAGTATTTTCTGTAGACTACGGAGCAGAAGTTTATGTAGTACAGTCCAGGAAAAAGGGAAAGAGAAATGCCCAGGGAAACAAACAATCTGATCAACGATCAGAGGACTTTGAAGGGAGAAAGAAAAGGAGTGAGTGCATTAAATGCGGTAAGAAGGAATACTTGGCAAGGGATTGCAAGAAAAACAAGAAGGCAACCACGGAGGATAAGGAGGGTGAGGACTGACTATATGGTAGTCAGGAATCACTAGAAGGGGATAGCAGAGAAGGGACAAATGAGAATGTGATAGAGGGAGTAGAGAATGTGACAGAAGACAAAGAGGAAGTGCAAGAAGTCACGGATAGTGAAGAAAATGAAATATTGGATTTGGCTTTATTGAGCTTAGAGCTCTATTTAGCAGACACAAAACCAGAAGTCACACTCCTGGTAGAAGGGAGGGAAGTCACATTTTTGTGTGACTCAGGGGCCTCACGGATCCTGATACATCCCTCCAAGCTGCCAGAGAACTCAGAGTCACCTGATTACATATTAGTGAAAGCAGCTAATGGACAGCTGTATCGGGAGCCCCTCTCCCATAATATTGTGATAACTGATCCTGTTTCAGGACTGACCCAGAAAAGCAAAATTGTTGTTTCTGCAAAATGCCCAGTAAACCTCTTGGGCAGAGACCTTATGCAGCATTTGGTATAGCAGTAGTTCCAACCATGTAGGGTATAGAAGCACAGCGACAAACTGACACCTTTGCAGTGCAATCGGAGGGTGGAATGTTTTATTGGTACAGCCAGGACTTGGTTACGACTGGTCCAGGGGCGGTGACCGAACAGATGATGAACGTACCCATCCATCAGCAAGTTCCCCTCCCTTAACACTGATAGACAACATTTGTTGCACTGTACTCTGTATTATTGTAACACACCAGGACCTGATAAGGAATATGAGCAAGAACTGTTTAGAAATCGTGCAAACAGATTGATATTGCGTAATCTGTACTGGGACACAGAAGGGAACAGTGTAGTCAGCTGTTCATTGCCCCTGGAGTTCTTTGCACTTTATAAATCTGATTGATTACCACATGTTAGCTTAACTAAGGACAAAAATGTGAAATGGGTAGACTTGGGAGAAAAAGTCACGAGATGGGAGAAACAGACAGAGTTAGAACTGTCAGAACAGGGAATACAAATGCAGAAGTTGAATTGGATAACTCAGACCCACCCAGCTGTACACTTGCAGTCTAGCAAGGACAGCTGATTAGCACTCCTATTGAAGGAGGAAGAGAATGCCTTACAGAATATACCAGAAACTCTCTGGTCAACAGGAAAATCAGATGTAGAACTTATTCGTACAGCGGGACCAGTTACTATTACGCCAAAGTCAACATTTAGACCACAAAAGAGACAGTATCCCTTAAGAAAATATGCAGAGGTAGGAATCAAACCTATTATAGCAGCTTTACTTAAGGAAGGGGAGCTGGTGGAATCTCCTGATTCACCATGTAACACACCGTTATTTCCTGTTAAGAAGGCGAATGGAGAGTGGCGTATGGTCCAAGATTTACAAGCTGTAAATGACTCAGTAATATCAAGGGCACCTACGGGTGCCAGACCCATACACCCTGTTGAATGATTTAAAACCTCAACAGAAATATTTTTCTGTGGTAGATATTAGCAATGCGTTCTTTTCGATACCAATACACCCTGACAGCCAGTATTGGTTTGCATTCACATTTCAGGGGAAAAGGTATACATATACGCGACTACCACATGGATATTGTGAAAGTCCAACAATATTTTCACAAGAAATGGCAAGCAACTTGGCGGGATTTACCCCAAGAGGTAGTCAGATTTTGCTTTATGTTGATGATATCCTGCTGGCGGCCCCCACCCAGCAAGATTGTAAAGAAGATACCATAGCGCTGTTACAATTTTTAGCCACTGAAGGACATAAAGTAAACAAAAATAAACTGCAGCTTTGGAAAAAACAAGTTAAATACCTAGGATATGTAATATCCAAGGAGGTTAGGACACTGGATGAGGACAGAAAAATAGCGATTTTGCAAGCACCAAAACCCACTACCAGGAAGGAAATGATGTCCTTCCTGGGTACGACTAATTTTTGTCAGAGCTGGATTCCAAACTATGCCTTGGAATCTGCACCGCTGACTGATTTATAAAAAGCCTATGGCAGCACAGGATTTGTTACAATGGACACCAGAAGCAGAATCTGCTTTCTGCAAACTGAAACAGTTAATAGCGTCCTCATTAGTTTTGGGATTACCAAACTATCATAAACGTTTTTTCCATGTGTGTATTAGTAATATGCTTAGTGCATTCAGAGCCTAAAAGAGTTAACACATTTATTCTATTTCATACTGCATAAATCTGTACAAACTGCAGTTGCTTTCTGACCTTGTATTGTCAGCTAAATCTTGCTTGTGCCTTGGAAATTTACTGAAAAGCAGATGATTTCTGTTTAAGTTAGGAAAATAATGAATAGAACAATACTGCTTATATGAAACTCAGACAAGAAGTTCCGCTGTGCCATAAGAACATACACAGCTGTAGAAGTAACAGATAATTAGGACAAAGCCTGCTTGAAAATATGAACTGCAATCAGCATTTGCTTGTATCTGTATTAGAAGAGTACCTTGAAATGTAACACTGTACAATAGAGGCTTGTAAGCGAAGTACTGGTCATCAAGGCCAGGTTGTTTTTCTAAAAAGTTTCTCACAAATCTAGTCATGTCAGCAGAAAATCTGAAGTAACACCTGCTGTAGTACAATGCTTAAAGTTGTTTTTGATTACGTCAGCTTAGAAGGCCATGTCTTGTAAAACAGTATAAGAATGAACATACTTCCTGTTACTAGCTAGACAAATCCTTGTATTTGCATGTTTTTGTCTCCTTGCTGCAAGTAAATTAAAGTGCCTTAACTGAACCTTACGTGTATTGGTCTTTGAAGTTTTTTCCTTTGACAGGCACCGCACGGCAAGAAAGACTGAAGAAAATGGCGTCGGCTGCATCTTTTATACCCCTGGCACACTGACGTCAGGGAGGAGGTGAAAGCAACTGACGCCGGACCTAGACTTTGGAATTCAGGCCGACTGCAGGTAGCCTGCCAGCAGGATAACCCAATTGTAATGACTGCAACAGTGAAACACGATGAACATTGAGAAAGGGAAGGATACCCCGCTCCAAGTGGGGAGGAAGTGGGAAGGACCCCCCCCAGCTGGATCTGAGCCCACTGGAACTGTCTCATCAGACAGCCCACTTCTCTCTCTTATAAGCAATGGGACGACTTGGCAGAGGAAGCCACAGATGCAGGCCAGGGGTGTTGCCTGGGTGAAGCTGAATCCGGGGGCTCAGGAGAGAACCTAGGCTGAGGAGAAGATAACCTAGGCCTAATCTTGGGAGAAGGTTCACCAGCAGCAGGGGAAGATTCTGCAAGTCTCCACTTCTCCAGGGGCCTGTGGTCACTTTTAGATTCTCTTTCTCAGCTTTCTTATCGACATCCTTGCTTTTAGTCTCGGACAACTTAACAGGAGGTTGAGTTCCTGCATCCATACCAGAAGAACTGGGTAACAAACCCTTAAGAATCAGCTTGTTTTGTCTGTCTGTGAGGGTACGCTATGAAACCCTGCACAAATAGAGCATCCAGGGTCTAACTGAGAGACACATAAACATACTACACACAACGTTTGACCATCCAAGGGTGGGAGCTTATGTCCACACTCAGTGCATTTTTTAAAACCAGCACCTTTCTCTGAATTGTCTGATTTATCAACCATGACAGAAAGACAGAAAAGTGAACGTGACCAGAACAGACTTAAAGCAATGAAATGAAAATTGCTATCTATGAAGAATGTGAAGGGTAGGGAAAAGTTCAGAAACTAACAGGAAAGTTTTTAAGACTGGACCTGAGTACAAAGATTCTGACAGCCAAAACCTCGCAACAAAGATGGAGCTCAGATGACCCACTTGTAGCTGGAATGGCGGCAACCGAGATCTAGGGTAGTGAGGGAGCGAGGGGCATTATGGGTAGGGGAGGAAATCAGTTTCGGCACCTTTGCTTGGATATGACTGTCTTGGCACCAATGTCGGTGCCTATACCCACAGGCTGAAGATCAAATGAAGACAACAATGTCAGATAATTTGCTATATACATAACTTCAATCATATAAACATATACTATTGATATAGCAGGACATCAAGGTGCATGGTGAGAAACTCACTCTACATACTAGTATATAGTGCAGACAATATTGGAACTTAATGCTTTTGCAGAGAGTTTGGACTTCCTTCAACTTTCACAATTCTGAGAATCTACATGGCCTACCTCATAAATAAGGGTATTTCATGCAGGAACAAAGAGGTCAAAACATACCTTTACTCCTCCCTTATCAGACCCATTATCGAGTACAATGCTCCCTTCAGCATTTACCTTGCCAAGCACATGCAGCAGTTAGAGAGACCACAGAGGTTCCTGACCAGGAAAACCCAGGGTCTCAAACATCTATCCTACACAGATAGGCTAAAAGCCCTGTCCCTCTACTCAAGGCCCATACAGACTGCTCAGAGGTGACCTGTGTCTGGCATACAAGGCCATTTCACACCCAACCTTGATGGAGTTGCTGCATATCTGTAAGACAAACTGCACTCGTGCAACCTGCACCCAAAGCCTTAACCTGGTATGTGACATTAATAGAACTTGTAATAGATTTGTGTCCCAAAGACTACCCCGACTGAGGAATAGACTCCCTCTCCATGTCAAGCAGAGTACCTCTCTAGCCCACTTTAAGAGGAACCCGGATGACTGGATGGGAAACAGAAAATATACCCCTGGGATCCCACCTGTGTCCCTGCTGGACAGGGGAAATGGGTGCTAACTTTGTGGGAACATGGGTGAAATTCTTGGCTAGGCTTATAAGGTCCTTTGGGCCAATAGCCTAGTATCATCTTATGAACCTATGAACCTAAAAGTTACAGTTAAAACATGCAAATATCTCACAGTCTTGATTGTTATTCATGCATAGCTTTCAACCCCAGAAACAAAGCCAAAAAAATGAGGGTCAAAGGCCTAAAATCTGGAACAGATTTTAAATACTGCTCTTACAGATTTTGAAAAGTTGCTACTATAACAAGTTTTGTAATAACATGCAGCTTCTGAAAGATATGAAGTCTGCAATTCTAATGTCTGTCATTACTTAGTGACTGTGAGCCTCAAGATTTGCCAGAAAACTACATATATTATCAGGATGAGACCAAATATATGAGGCTACATTAGGAATATTTCGCAAAATCAGACTGCTGAGAGATGTGCTTACCTTACCTACAGGTACAGACCAGCCTTGGATGGATCTACTAGAAGCCCAGCTTGGAGAATGTGAATGGCATCAGAAAAATCAATCACCCTTTTTTACCTAAGCAACAGGTGCTCTCAACTGCTCAAAGAAACATAATGCAGCAGCATACAGAAAGTGATGAAACAGCAGTCAGAAAACAGCCCAAAGATCTCTCTACTTTTGCCACACAATGGCAAATGGAAAAAAGTGGAAATGGGACTTGCTTGAAACCAGACACAAAAGTTACCCCAGCCTGCTTGCAGTCACTGCAGATCTTTCTACACCTGCTAGCTAACAGTGCAGTCTTTTCTGATGTCACTCCCAAAATTCTTATTTTCCTGTGTTCTCCAGAAACCATCTGAAACTAATGTTCAAGACAAAGTCTATATCTGCCTTGCTGTGTCTAATAATGGTGGCTGCCAAAAAAGCAATTATTAGAAAATGGAAATCAAAATCTAAACCAATTATACTAGAAGGTGTGAATATAAGAGGTAAAACAACTGGAATTGAGACCCTTAGAAAACAGTAGGAGCAAACTATATAGGAAAAAATAGTAATTGTGGGAACAATACATACAAGGGAGGAATATCGTTTAAAAGGCGGCAGGACTTAAATGAGCTAAATGTTTGACTGAAAAAGACTGGGTAGATTGTAAGTGACGTATACTGTTTGCAACTGGGAGTGTGTCAGTATGGTTTGTTTTCATTTGTGTAAATGTATGATTGGCCTATGTAGTAAGTGATGGTTTAATAAAGATGTTTCTTGTTTAAAAAAAATAAAATAAAAAAGGCAGGAATTGAATACTTTATGTAATGTTGCTTAGGTTATATATGACATACAGCAATAGATGTGAAATAAATTATGTTAACTATAGTGTGATTACTTTTATATGAATGTAAATTTGCCTATTTCACAAGTGATAATTCAATAAAGGTGTTTAAAAAAAAGATAGGTTTGACATCCTGCAACACTACACATTTTTGAGGACACTACAGTCTCATTAAACACTTGAAGCTATTGCGTCATCTGACTGTGATAACTCTAAGAACTTGCTCTCTCACTGGCTCTATAACTGAGCCAACTAAAAAGTGAAAATCAGAAACATCCAAGGTTGAATCAGAACAACAAAGTAGACATGATTTGGGATGCTAAAATTGGAGTGCTACACCAAATGTGAAGCAGGCAAAAGGTATGGTTGGCAACTCTGCTGCTGCAGCCTGCACGTGCAAAGGAAGGTCAGTGATGCAAATCAAACTCGGCAATAAACAAAATCATCCTTCACAGACTTTTAAATGGAAACTACTATAAACTGAATGACAAACTTATGAATACAGACGGTGATATCGTCAGTAACCCAAGATGAGTCTTCTCAGAATGTTATAAATGAACTGGTGATACTAACTTCTGAATTCATTATAATTCGCCATTAAGACACAAATACATAAGTAAATTCAGTAAAAAAAAATATATACCTTTGGTGAGATTCCAACAATTAATAACACACACAACAAAAAGATGTTATTATTCAGCTTTCAAAGCTGCTGTGGTTATAAGAAAAAATTTAGATTAAATAGAGAAATTTCTTTCTTCTCACATATTCCAGTAATGACACAGAAAACCTCCAAACACTGGACCCAACCCAATTTGATTTCATCAAGGGTAGGTTATGCCCGCTCAGCCTGGTGGTCTTCTTTGAGAAGGTCACCAAAGCAATGGATGAGGTCAAAACAGTCCACACACTGCCTATCTTGACTTGGTCATGACATTTGACACAATACGCCATTCAGGTATTGCTAACAAACTGAAGCTGTTAGGTATAAAACTCTTATATCACCCAGTGGATAGCCGGCTGGCTCACAGACAAGACCCAGGAAGTTAGAACTGGGGAGTCCACCTCTACAAAGAGGCTAGTCACGATTGGGGTTCCTTAGGGATCTGTCCAGATGATTGCAAATTAGGAAAAGTCATAGAATCCCCCCACTGACAATGATGTTCTGCAGGAAGGCTAGTGCAATCAAATAACTTGTGTCAGAACCATGGACAAAAACAAATGCCAAGAAATGAACAATAGTATCCTTCGGGAACTCAGCCACCCTTGGTAACTATCATATTGACAACACAACCCCTAAGAGCCGACCCAGTAGTCAGGGACTTGGGGACACACACAGACAGTAATCTAGCTTTTGACCATCTCATGTCTACAGTAGTGAGGAAATTATTCTATGTTGTGCAACCTATAAATAAAGGTATGACATCTAGGTCCAAGGAAGTCATTGTTCCAATGTATTAAGCATTCATCAGACCTATCACGGAGTACAATACCCCCTTTAGTATGCACCTAACAAGGCACATTCAACAACTGTAACATCCAGAGTGGTTCCTTAATAAAAGAATACAGGCGTAAATAACATGTCCTATGCAGACTGCCTCAAAGCCCTATCACTGTCTTCTGTCTCCTACAGGCTGTTTAGGGAAGAACTATGCCTGGCATTGTCAGACTCACCCTAATGGACCTCCTGCCTATTTGCAAAACAAACAGCACCAGAGTTATCTTTTCTAAACACTTAAACCTTGCCTGTGATATAAATAGGAACTGCTGGACAGACAGGTATGTATCCCTGAGACTCCCCCCTTCACTGGAACAGGCTCCCTATCCATGTGAAGCAGAAACTGTGAACTATAATTTGGATAATTTGATGAGGAACAGGACATTCATCCCTGATTTGGCACCTATGTCACTAGTGGACCCAGGCAGCCTGTAAATGGTTCATCTCCTTGGCCCCTGCTTGTAAATGTTTCATCTCCCAAGCTTCAACTTACACTTATCGAGGGTACCAGAACTTGCCACAGATTTGAGATGCTTGGTTAGGCTTAAAAAGGCCCATGTGGTCAGTGGCTTAGTACACATCTATGAACCATCCAGATGTAATTATGAACTCTGCTTCTTCTCAAAGGTTGAGAGCAATAATAAAGTATTCTTTAATTATATCAGAAAACTTAAAGGAAAAAAAATATGAATGTAACATTTTATTAATTTAGCCACATGATGCAACAAAGAAAAAGGTTTGTGCAAAAGTCCCAATAAAGAAAGACGTGTCTGAGTACAGTAGAGACAAAGGGAAATGTCCTTCATATAACAGAAAAGACAAAAGGCAATATACCTGGTGATTTCCTACACAGTATTAAGGAAAACATAACTAAATCTCTATAAACTGTGCTAAACAAAATGTCAGCAAGGACACATCGGTGTGAAAAGGTGGGGTTCACATATCAGACTCACCAATATTAGACCAATCACCTTGATTATTCTATATAAAAATCAAGAAGAGAGTCATAATGGAGCTCAACCAAATGACACAGGAGGCCTGCATCTATTGGATATGAAACAATATAAGTTTATTAATGGACGATTCTTGCCTTTTGAATCTATCAACACTCTTGTAGAGATAAAAACAGCTTGTTATAAAGGGTGACAAGATAGACTGCTTATTCTGACCTTGATAAGCCATTTAACATCATTCCATATGACAGAATAACTGACAATCTTAAAACTTTTAGTTATGTACTTACCATAACTTTGGATGTTTGGGATCCATCTCACCTACATTCATAACTGATGGGTTCGGAGCCGATCCATCGGCTCCGACTCGGCCACTATACACTAGAACGAAGTCTCTCATTGGCTGGGCTACCCCTTATCCCATAATGCACCACGCCTGCTTCCCCAGATCTTGTTTGCTCGCTTTCATACATACATACAGGTACAAAACACTCACCAATAACTGTAACCAATCAGAGCCCTTCCAGAGGACAGCTTAGCAAGATCAATATGTCCTCCAAATCCAAAAGGTAGGGGGAAGGAGGGTGGGTACGTATGAATGTAGGCGAGATGGATCCCATACATCCAAAGTTATGGTAAGTACATAACTAAAAGATGCAATGGGATCCTATCTCGCCTACATTCATAACTGATGGGACAGTGTCCCTAGCACCTAAAAACCCCAGGTGGCTCACTGGAACACACTCCTGAGAACTGCGGAACCAAATGAAGCTCTGCCTCGGGAAGCCACATCCACCTTGTAATGAGAAATGAAGGTGTGCGGAGAAGACCAAGTAGCAGCTGCACAAATATCATCTATTGAAACTTTGGAGTGAAAAGCTACAGAGGTGGCCATAGCCCTGGTAGAATGAGCTTTGAGTGGGAAAGGCAACTCTCTGCCTGATTGGGAATAAATGAAAGAGATGCAATCCTTAATCCATTTGGCAATGGTGGTTTTGGCAACTGGTAGACCTAACCTATTTTCCACAAAAGACACAAACGGTTGGTCAGATTTTCGTGTCTGAGTGGTCCTATCTAAGTAAAAACGCAGTTGCCTGTGAACATCCAACTGGTGGAAGGTATATTCTGCTCTATTAGAGAAATTTGGAAAGAAAACTGGGAGCTCCAATGATTGCTGAATGCATAAAGGGGACGCTACCTTAGGCAAAAAGGATGGATTCAATCTAAGGGAAACTCTGTCTTTGTGAAAAATCAAATAAGGAGGGGAAGAACAGAGAGCCTGAAGCTCCGAAACACGCTTAGCAGAAGTTATTGCCACTAGAAAGGCAGTTTTCCACGACAGGAATTTTATGTCACAAGTGGCTGCCAGCTCAAAGGGACGGGCAGTTAAAGAGGCCAGAACAAATTCAAGTCCCAAGGGGGCACGGGATGAGCCATAGGAGGCCTGAGGAGCCAGGCTCCCTTAAGAAAGGACTTGCAAAGTCTGTTGGCCATTAAAGAAGGCTCTATAGCAACATGAAAATTAGATATAGCCGCCAGTTGAACTTTAAGTGTGGAGACTGAAAAGCCTGAATGAAACAATGAAGCAAGAAATTCCAAAACCTGCGGAACTGGGGCCGTAAGAGGATCAATGCCTCACTGCTGGGCCCAACAAACAAACCTTTCCCATTTGCTGGAATACAGCTTAACGGTAGACGGCTTGTGGGAAGAAGACAAGATGTGCATCACTTCCGAAGAAACAGAAAGATCTCTAACTAAGGATGGAAGTGGAGTAACCAAGCAGCCAGTCGCAACGACCGGAGGGACGGATGAGAGTGTCCCAACTGATTGGACAACAGATCCGGCACTGGATCCAGAATCCGGGGGCCCTGTACCGCATACTTCTGAAGGAATGGGAACCAAACCTGATCGGGCCAATGTGGGGCGACCAAAATCATGTGGCACCCGACATGAAGAGCCTTCTGAATCACCCTCAGGAGAAGGGGAATCGGGGGGGGGGGAGGCATAAAGCAGACCCGGGGGCCAATTGTGGGCTAGAGCGTCCCTGGGAGACTGGCCCTGAGAGGGTGTCAGAGTGAAGAACTCTCTGCACTTCGCATTGTTGGGGCTGGCGAACAAGTCGCAACAAGGGAGTCCCCATTTGGCGAAGATCTGCGCAGCCACTCTGTTGTTGAGGGACCACTCGTGGGGCAACAGGAGAGTCCTGCTGAGCCTGTCTGCAATCACATTGGCTTTTCCCGGAATGTGCGTGGCTACTAAGAAACGTCGAGAGGCTATGGCCCAGCACCATACTCTCATGGCCTCCCTGCAAAGAGGGTAGGACCTGGTTCCGCCCTGCTTGTTTATGTGCCAAACTACCGACATGTTGTTGGATAGAATCGCAATAGTACCTTGGGGGAGAGCATGATGAAGTGCCTGTAAAACCAGAAGCACCGCTCTCATTTCCAGGATATTGATGTGAAGGTGCGCCTCGCAATCCTGCCAAGTGCCTTGGACAGACCTGTCCAGATAATGACCACCCCACCCTATCTGGGAGGCGTCCGTGGCCACTGTGGCAACAGGGGGCTGAAGGGTGAAAAGACGCCCCCGGTCCAGGTTGGACCGACATAGCCACCAACGGAGGTCCCGACGACAACTGTCCGTAATCAGAACTAGGTGGTTCAGAGGAAGTTCTTGGTATGACCATTGAACCGATAATAGCCATTGCAGCACTCGCATGTGCAGCCTGGCTAACGGTACTAGGATAGTTGCAGCCATCGAGCCCAATAACTGAAGAATCTGTCTGGCAGGAACTCGAGATTTGGGTAACAAATTTAGAACTTGTGATTGTAGAACCTGAATTCTCTCTGATGGCAAAAATGCCCGCATCCTTTTTGTGTCTAACTCTGCGCCTATAAAGGTGATATGCTGAGATGGCCGCAGCACAGATTTTTTCCAATTGAAAGTGATTCCTAGCGAGAGACCCAAGGTTATTGTGGCCCTCAGTGCTCGAACAAGTAGATGCTTGGAGGTGGCAGTGAGGAGCCAGTCGTCGAGATAGGGAAACACTTGGAATCCTAGACTTCTCAAGTGAGCTGTCACCACTGCCAGACACTTGGTAAACACCCTGGGGGCTGTGGTGAGACCAAAGGGCAGTGCACAAAACTGGAAATGACTGGTTCCTAGGTGGAAGCGTAAATGTCCCCTGGACTCTTGACGTATCAAACTGTGATAGTAAGCGTCCTTGAGGTCTATGGAGCACATCCAGACATCCTTCTCCAATAACGGGAGAATGGACTGAAGGGTGACCATCCGGAACTTGGACTTCTTCACAAAACGATTTAAAGAGCTTAGGTCCAAAATGGGCCTTACGTCCCCTGTCTTTTTTGGCACCAAAAATAATCTTGAGTAAGTTCCTGATCCGATCTGGTCGGTGGGGACGGGCTCGATGACCCCTTTGCTTAGCAGCTTTGAAACTTCTACGGCTGCCAGATCCCGTTGACTGGGTGGCACGTCCGGGATTCTCCTTGTAGGAGGAGGGGGCTTGAAAAAGAGGATGAGGTAGCCTCCGGTTACAATGCGAAGCACCCACTGATCCTTGGTTATCGATTCCCAAGCCTGTGGGTGTTTCGCAAAACGACCCCCGACCGGCTCCGGAGAAGCACAGCCGGGCAACATCCTAGGGATGCTGAGGATAGGAGGAACCACGAAAGGAGTCACGGTCTCCAGAGTTACGGGGGCCTCTGCCACCTCTAGGGCGGCGTCTTCCTGAATTACCCCCCCCTGCCTCTGGAGGGGGGAATCACTCGGTGGAGTAGAGAAGAACCTTTGAGATTTCCTGAACCACATTTTCCCTCCTCTCTGGGCCTTGGGATAAGGTCTAGAGGGAGCGGAAAAACGGGCCCCAACAGCAGTCAAGGTCTTGCTCTCCTGCTTGCACCGAGTAAGTGTGTCCTTCACCTTGGGTCCAAACAAAGAAGACCCATCAAAGGGGGCGTCGGCGAAGGAAGACTTAAAGGCCTCCGCGAGTGGACACAAGCGTAACCAGGCTTGTCTCCTAAGAGCCACTCCTATGCCCGCTGCTCTACTCGCCCCTTCGGCTGCATAGGAAATGAGCCTCATGGACGAGTTGACAATAGAAGATAGGGTAGTCATCTGGGCGCCTACAGTCTGTGCTAACACCTCAGGAAGGTTACCCGCAAGGGACTCTCCTAACTCCTTGAGGAGGTCCCTTTGGAGCCTTGTAAAATGACAGAGATAGTTCAGCGACCGCAGAGTAAAGGTCGCTGAAGAAAGGGTACACTTCCCGTACCTATCCATGCTCCTAGAATCCTTATTAGGAGGATGAATAGACGTTGAAGCCTCTGCCACGTCCTGCTGAGTGGCAGATGCCACCACCATAGCATCAACTGCAACACCCTTAGAGAGGAATTCCTTCTGGGGAGGGGCTGAAAGAAACTTATTGGGCCTGGCAGGCACCGGTTCCGCCGTATCAGGATGTTCCCACACCCTCCGAGAGATTAGATCCAATAACTCGTCGAAGGGTGGAGACACCCAGGAGGAGGAGGGCTGGGCCCCGAAGGCCTTGAGGAAAACTGACTCCTCAGTGGTAGGGGCTTTGGATTGCCAATCACCTCTCTGTCTCAGGATCTCAAGGATATCCAAGGAGACGTCATCCGAGAACGATTTAGGGGACCCCTCCGCATCATCGAGGTCAGTATCTGAAGTGACGGATTCATCGTGGGAATCAACGTGCTTCCTCTTACACAGTTTCTTCCTTGGGGGTTCATCCGAAGCAGATTCAGGAGGACCCCCCGGAAGAAGGGAACCCTCCAAGAGGGTATCCTCAGGCCCTGTGGCCCCACTGTCATGGGAAAGAATGTCTCCAGAGGCACCAGTAAACAAAACTTGAGATGGTGAGGTAGAAACCTGCTGAACCGGCAAGGTCATGGCCAGCGCACTCCTCATGGCCTCAAAAGCAGGACCTCCAGACTCTGCAGAGGGCACTTGCTGAGAGACCATGGCAGTACCGGGAATACCTGCGGCAGATGCTCCAAGGGGAAGACTGGGCATCGAAGAGGCGAGCTCCACAGTGTTGCCCTCAGCCCCCACCGAGGAAGACCCGGTACCAAACCCTGACACCGAGGACAGGGTAGGAATGAAGGTCGGAGCAGAGAAACTCTGAGGGGGTTCCTGCTCAGACTGGACGATTCCGCTGCGTTCTACCTGCACCGACTCCAACGGCTCCAAGGGGGTCGGAGGAGGAATCAGACGCATGGGATGTGGAATCGGCTCCGAAGCCACGTGGGCTGGAGCCGAGATCATTTTAGTAAAAACTGGGGACTGGAACAGCCTCTGGATAACACTATCCAAATCTGAATCCGACAACCTAGAGGATTTGGAGGAAACAGATTGGGGCCGAGAAGACTTCTGCCTCGGTTCCGATAAAGCAGGGGATCGGCTCCGAAAGGGTTCCAGCACTATCGAACCCAAGACCGGGACCGTTTGCAACAGAGTCGGCGCCGAAGGAGGCTCCGGAGCCGAGGGGGAAGAGTCTGAGCTGCACACTTCCAACGGCTCAGAGACCAAAGGAGCTGAAGTAGGTGATTGGCCTCTCGATGCACTAACCTGAGGCTCCGACACCAATGGAGCCGAGGGAAGAAGCACCAAGGCAGACCCTTCAGCCATCGGCTCCGAAGCCATTGGAGCCGAGGAAGAAGTCGTCGACCCTTGTTTCTTAGCTGTCGGGTCCGACGGACTGGTCGGAGCCGACGATCTATGCTTCTTGGGTGTCGGGCCCGACGGACTGGTCGGAGACGACGATCTCTTCTTCTTAGAAGCTGGAGATGAAGCCAAATCTTCCTCAAATGAAGGCTTGATCAAACCTCTAAGTATCAGCTTGTTTTTTTCTCTCCTGGAAAACCCTGGAGGAAAAAGCGTGACACACACTGCAAGTATCCTGTAAATGTTTAGGCCCTAAACAGTACACGCAGACAGCATGGCTGTCTGTAATAGACATTTTATAACTACATTTAGCACACTTTTTGAACCCTGATTTTTGCTCCTTAGACATTTTCAGTAGAAAAAACAGTTAACTGATAGTTAGAAAAAAAACGTAACTAATGTATGGGCTAAAGCCCTAACTTAAATGGCCTTAGCCCGACACAACAGGTCAAAAACACAGAGAAAGGACCTACGTGGGCTAAAGCCCTCTAACTTAAACGGGCTTAGCCCGAAAACTATTCCAGTCACACAACAAGAAAAAAAGATAAACATACAATAAGGGCAAAGGCCCTCTAACTTAAACAGGCCTTGCCCAGCACACTAGTAGCGCGAAAAAGAATAAAATTTAATTTTACACCAAACTGACCACAAACGCTCACAAAGCTGTTAAAACAGCTGTTTGTTTAAATTCTGACAGAAACCCTAGTCCAAAGAGACCAAAAGGTCAAGAAAAAACACTTGGCTCCAGCCAAGTCGAGACCACGTCCGGCTTGAAAAGCGGCAAACAAGATCTGGGGAAGCAGGCGTGGTGCATTATGGGATAAGGGGTAGCCCAGCCAATGAGAGACTTCGTTCTAGTGTATAGTGGCCGAGTCGGAGCCGACGAATCGGCTCCGAACCCATCAGTTATGAATGTAGGCGAGATAGGATCCCATTACATCATTAAATATCACTCCATACTTAAATCATAGTGCAAAAAAGAAGTTATGTTCTTACCATAATGTTCCATCTGTTGTTCATCTTCATTCATTCATTACTGATGGGTGTCAATTCTGTCCTCGGATCCGAGTCGGCCTTGTAACAAGCTTGTGCCAGCCAAAAAACTCTCAAGCTAAGCTTTTACCCACAATGCCCTTCTACCTATTACCTCAGATCGAGTTTGCCCATTATATGTAAAGCAGAGGCTTTCTCTGAGCAGAAACCCTGACGTAGGAGTAGGTCCCAATTCAATCCACCAGTAGCCTCTGGAGGAGGGTGGGACATAATGAATGAATGAAGATGAAAAACACAGATGGAATGTTATGGTAAGAACATAACTTCTTTATCTGATGATGTTCATCTTCATTCATTCCTTACTGATGGAAGAGAGTCCCTAGCTACCTATAGTCCTAGGAGGCCCTTATGGAAGAGTGTTCCCGAGTACCACTGAACCAAAGGATGCTTTTCCCCTGGGGGCCAACTCCAATCTCTAATAAGTGATAAAGGTATGAGGGGTAGCCCAAGCTGCAGCTACACAAATATCATTTAAATGAAGCCTTTGTATGAAAAGCAACAGATATAACTACTGACCTGGTAGAATGTGCTTTGACTTTGCATGGTATCGGAATTTTATTTCATTGATAAATCCAGGATATGCAGTTTCTCAACCACTTGGACAAGGTTACTTTTGAGACAGGATTTCCCAGTTTTGGGCCTGACTAGGACACAAAAAGCTGGTCTGATTTACATACTGACTTAGTTCTGTCCAGGTAAAAACACAACTGTCTATGTACATCTAGTAAATGAAGGCAGTATTCTCTTTTGTTTGAGTAGTTAGGAAAAAAGACTGGAAGGTCAATCGTCTGGTTGATTGTCAGTTCTGAAATAACTTTGGGCAAAAAGGAAGGATTAGTCCAGAGTGATATGCCGTCTTTATGAAATACCATGTAAGGGCGTTTAATGCACAAAGCCTGAAGCTCTGAAATTCGTCTGGTTGACATAACAGGTATCAAAGAATAGTGATTTCCAGGACAGGAACTTAAAGTCGCAAATGGAAGCAGGTTCAAAAGGAGATTGTGTCAGGGATTGTAGTACTAGGGTTAAGTTCCAAGGTTTGATGGGTTCCCTGAAGAGTGGTCTGATATTTAAGACACCTTTTAAGAAAATTTTGCAGAGATGATGGGAGATTAGCGATGAGTTCTGAAATCTATTATGAAAGTTTGGGATAGCAGCTAAGTGTACTCGAATGGTAGAGGCTGCTGCTTCTGAATGAAGAAGGCTTGATAAATAAACCAAAACCACACTAACAGGATCTGAACAAGGGTCTAATTGTTTTTGTCGGGTCCAAATAAGGAACCTCTTCCACTTGCTGAGATAGATTTTCATGGTGGATGGTTTATGTGAAGCCAGAAGGATATCACACACTGGGGAGGTACTGTTATTCTGCCTGGAGATTACCAGAAGTGGAGAAACCAAGCTGTCAGCCTCTGACTGGAAATGTTCGGGTGAGTCAACCCTTGTGGTTGCTAGATCAGTTCAAGAGTTGGATCCAGAATCCATGGGTGATCTATCAGATGAGGCCAAAGGAAGGGAAATAAAACATGTCGTGGCCAGTAAGGAGCAATGAGGATTACTCTGCTTCTCAGACAAAGTACTTTCTTTAGAAAAAGGGGGATCGGGGGAAGGGAGGGAAAGCATATAGAAGTCCCGTGGACCAATCGTGAATCACAGCATCCCTCAGTGACTACCCCTGCAGGGGAATTAGGGCAGAGTACCTGCTGCATTTGTGGTTTGCTGGAGAGGGGAATAGGTCACAGCAAGGCTGGCCCCAGCGGCTGAAGATCTTCACCGCAATAATAGGATTGAGGGACCACTCGTGAGGCAGTAGGATACCTCTGCTCAGCTTGTCTGCAATCAAGTTGGAACTCCCGGAAATGTGCTTTGTAATTAGAAAGCAGATGGAAGTTATCGCCCATTGCCAAATTCTCATGGTTTCTCGACACAATGGGTAGAACTTGGCTCCCCCTTGTTTGTTGATGTACCACTGACATGTTGTCTGATAGAAGAGCAACTGTCCCTGATGGGAGGACGGATTGAAATGCTTGCAATGCCAGAAGCAACGCCCTCAGTTCTAGGACACTGATATGCAGGTGGGCCTCTATGTCTGACCAAGTACCTGGACCATCATCCCCTGATAAAGCCACCCCCCACCCTATCAGTGAAGCGTCCGTAGTCACTGTGGTCCTGGGCTGCTGTGGGTAAAAGGGACGACTCCAATGTTGTCCGTCTGGCTTCATCCACCACATTACATCCAGCTTGCATCGCTGAATTATTCATATTTGAAAGGACAAGGGATGCTGTAAGGGGTACCATTGCATTAGAAGGACCCATTGGAGAATTCTTATGTGTAGTCTTGCCAAGGGCACTATGGTAACTGACGCCGTCATTGAACCCAGAAGTTGAAGAACTGTTCGAGCTGGGACTAGATTGTGACAGAGTATCACCTGGATTTGGGACCTTTTCCTGTGTAGTCTGTGGTCCAGGAGATAGACTAGGCAAGCATTTGTGTTGAAAATCACTCCGATAAATTCTAAGGATTGAGAGGGAATCGAGTTGCACTTTCCCCAGTTTACTGAGATTCCCATAGATTCTACAGTCCAAGAGTATACTTTAGTGCTATCTTCAGCAGACGCTTGGTGGGGGTGGTGAGGAGCCAGTCATCTTAATATGGAAATACCCAGAATCCTTGTAGTCTCAAGTGAGCTATTACTACTACCATGCATCTGGTGAACACTCTGGAGGCTGTAAAGAGTCCAAAGGGCAGAATGTGGAACTCAAATTGATTGGCCCCTAGCCAGAAGTGAAGAAATCTTCTGCAGCACTTGTCCAATTTTATGTGGTAATACACGTCCTAAAGATCTATTGAGCGCATCCAATCATCCTTCTCCAAGAACGGGAGGATAGACTAAACCATGACCATCCAGAATTTTTCTTGTCTGACAAACTTGTTTAAGATGCTGAGATCCAAAACTGGTCTCCAGTCCCCTGTCTTTTTTGGCACTAAAAAGAATCTTGAGTAGAATCTGGATCCTATCTGGTCTGGTGGTACTGTCTGAATGGCTCATTTTTGAAGTAGCTTTTGAATTTCTAGTGCTACTGTTTCCCTTTCACTGGGTGGAACGTCAGGGATTCAACTTGGACACTTCTGATAAAGAATGAATGAGATGTGGTATCCTCTGGTTATGATCCGTTGCACAGATAAATCTGCTGTTATTGTTAGCCAGGCAGAAAGGTGCAAGGAGAATCGTCTCCAGACTACTTCCAGAGGAAAGCAATCGGGCCGCTCCTCAGGAACGCTGATAGCATTGTCCAGAGAAGGAATCTTTGGAGCTCGGACTCCCTCTGCCCTTGTATGGGCGCCTTCTGGATGAGATACCCCCTCTGCCCTGGGAGTATACTCACCACGTGTGTGACAGAAAAGACCCTGCGATTTCTTGTTCCACATCTTTCCACTCCTCAGTTCCTACAGTATGGATGCTGAGAGGTGGAAAAACATACGCCCATGGCAGACAGGATTTTTCCATCCTTCTCACACCTGGCCAATGTGTCTTTCACTTTTGGGTCGAAAACAGAAGAAGCTTCCACTGGAGCATTAAGGAAGGAGGACTTAAAAGGTTCCACAAAGTCACATCCATGCGTGACATCTCATAACAACACCTGAACCCGCTGCTCTGGCTGCTCCTTCAGTGGAGTGAGAAATCAGACATATGGTGGAGTTGGAAATGGATTCCAAGGTAGCTAATTACGACGCAACTTTGTCACGGACCTCGTCAGAAACAGCTCCTGCAAAGGTTTTGGAGAGTTCAGCGACTAAGAATCTCCGAAGCCTGGTGAAGTGTGCCAGATAATTCAAAGACCTAACAGCAAAGGCCAATGACGCAAAAACTCGCTTCCCTAGCCTGTCCTCCACCTGAGGCTCCTTGTTTGGGGGAGTGGACAGTCTGGCTCTCCTCGGCCAGCTCCTTTCTTGTGGCAGCTGCCACCAACATCTAGTCTACTAGAAGACCTTCCATGGGATGGGTTCAGTGGTATCAGGACTCTTCTATGTGCATTGCAAAATGAGCTGAACCAGCTCATTTGCAGGTGGGGTCACACAGGAAGTAGAAGGTTGAGCAAGAAAAGCCTGCAGGAACACGGACTCAACGGAGGGGGGATTGGTGGGCGTCCAGTCACCCCTCTGCTTCAGTATTTCAAGGATGTCTCCAAACGAGACGTCATCAGGGTGCGACCATGGGGACCCCTCCATCTTAGTCCATGTCCTTGATTAGAGACTCCACAGGCGAGTCCACATGCTTCTTCTTGCACGATACCTCTCTTCAGCATGAGCTTCTGAAGAGGACTCAGAAGAAGGGGCACCCTGAGGTAGGGTATCCTAAAGCTGTTGTGCTCAATGTCCCGAAGCAGTGGCTTGTGTCAGCTGCGGCTTACTGGAAAGGATATATCTGGGGTTCAGACGCTGAAGGCTTGCCTGCAGAGGCAAGGGCTCTCTTCATTGCTTGGAAAGCTGGCCCACCTGAAAAGGGATGCGAGTCTGTAACCGAGGAGGACAACCTCAGAACCAGGGTCACACCCCGCTCCGATGAGCCTGCTCCAAAGGATGGAGCCTCAAGGGGACTCAGTACTGACAGTATTCCTAGGACCATGGCAGGCGGCACTGTATAAAAACTCAGAGCAGTACCAGGTGCCAAGGAGCCCGCAGTCCAGTCCTGAACCTGAGGATGGCCTGGCTCCAAATGAGTCGAAGGCCAAAGAGACAGCTCCGAGGCCACAGTGATATCCACTAGTGACACCGAAGGTGTGGGATCTGAGAAAGGCTTCGGTGCCAAATAATTAGAAGCCTGCAAGGAGGTCAAAAGAGGAGAGTAAGCTGGAGTCCATGGAGTTAAATTCCCAAGTCCAAAGGGGAATGGGGTCTTATAAGGTGTAGCAATTCCTCTTGCCATCAGTAGCTGGTCCATAAGATGCACTACGTCCAGTTCCGAGAGGTTCATGGTCGATCTTGTGAATATCCCGGATGGTGACTATGGCCATTCTAAAGGGCTAAATTGCTGCCCAACAAAAGGATTCACAGAAGGGGAGTACTGCGTCCGTGCAGTATGGTCTAATGGCACCAATGTCTCGAGTTTAGAGACTTGTGTGGTAGAGGTGTCCAAACTTGGAACAGACACAGTGGGTAGACTCGATGCTGTGGATGTAACAGGTTCCGTAATCGGTGTGGATGTCAAAATTTGTAGTTTAGGCAGGTCTGGTGCAGTAGCTGTAGTAGCTGGTGGTGAAGTAGGCGCCGGCAATACAGTGATTGTTGATGGTACCAAGGACGGTGTCAAAGAAACTAGATTTGACTCTCATTTTTGGGATTTTTGGCCTCTGTTTCTGTTTACTATCACCAGAGGGTGAAGAAGGAACTGAATGTGGTCTCTTTTTATGCTCTCTGTGCTCTTTCTTGGGAGACGGTGAGCCCTCCGGTGCAGAGACAGCCTCTGAGAAGGGCATCTTAAGGAGGCCCTTCAAAATCAATTTGTTTCTTCTTTCATTAAGAGTTTGGGAACTGAACCCCAGACAAATAGAACAAGGAGGCTGTACAGAAAGATGGGGGAACTCCCAAACAATATACACACGAAGCATGGGTATCACTGTTAGGCATTTTGTAACTACAAATGTCTCACTGTTTAAAGCCCGATGCTCCTTTTTTCTCAGACATCCTAACAAAACACAAAAATCCAATAATACAGAGACATGTAAAGAGGAAAGATTTTTTTTTTTTTTTTTTTTTTTAAAGGGAAGTGAAGAGAAGGAAAGAAATACCAGCAATGGTATTGAAAGATTACTACAGAGGGTAAAGGGAAAGGGCCATACCAAAAATGGTACTTGAGATTACTGTAAGGTATTTGAGGGAAAGATATTGAAAAGGATACTCAAGAGTGAGCAAAAAACTAGCGATAGATTAAGTAAAAAGGTTTAGAATGAAAAGGAAAGTGAACAAATACCAGATCATACTTTTATAAGCAAAAAAATAAGTACTTAGTTGAGAGTTGGCTTGACATGGCTTTACAGCTATGCGGCAAACGACATCTGAGATAACAGGAAGAAGGTCATTGTGAGTAAAAGCTTAGCTCGAGAATTTATTTAGCTGACTCAAGCTTGTTACAAGACCGACTCGGTTCCGGGGACGGAACAGACACCCATCAGTAAGGAATGAATGAAGACAAACAACATCAGATCGATAGTTAAGCATTAAGATGCAACATGCAAATGTGTGTGTGGGTGGGGGTGATTAGTTGTCTTTATGGGGATTACCAGTGGTGCACACATGGATTTGGACTATGGTCTCCTCTTTTTGGACTATTTTTCCAAAGATAAAAAAAGTGTGAAATGGACTATTGGTAACTAAATATGTTGATGACAGCAAATAGCTTTCCCATGGAAGTAGTGCCAGTTTCTACTACTTGTTAGGCTAGGGATCCCACTTAACATCCCAGGAACTGTGTGCACTCAAGTGAGGTACAAAGCCAGTCCCTCCTTGACCAACTTCCATTCTTAGGCTCTATCTCTCTACAATACACCGTTCAAGAACCACAAAGACTTAATGCCCAAGATTTGTTTCACGCAAGGATAAAAAGGCAGCACAGTCTTATACACTAGATGTATGTTCGACCTCTGAATAAGTTTATGTAATAGTAACTGCTGAATACTTTATCAAATATAACAACAGTATTAAAAACCTCATTACAGCATTTAAAGTCTAATTGTCCTGCACACATAGTAGGAAGTAGACAGGAGATTTAACCCACCTAATTAACTTTTACCCTCAAGCTAATATTGTCTTGTCCATTCTAGATATACTTCATTTGTCCTACCCATGCATTCACCTTCAATATTCCACTATCACACATTTAAAGTAAAAACCTCTTTCTGATAGCTTGCCCTCTCTACTATTATTATTCTAAACACACAAACACTGCCTCATAGCTGAATCTACCACTCTCGTGTATAATTTAAAACTATCTTGTACAAATTAGACTGTGCCTTCATTTTATATGAGTACCCCATATTTGTAGCTTTCTGCATAAATTACTTTTTTGGTTTAAACTTTTAGTTAAAAAACAGATAAAATTTTCAGTTGCAGCTGAATAACAATAATGTACACAAAATAAATTTACAATAATTACTGATCGCTTTTTATTTACACTTACTTTGACAGATTTCTAAGGAAACCATTATGTTAAGTGATTAATATAAACTGGTGAATCCTAACATCGGAGTTTCCAACTACCAGCATAAACCTCTTTGGATTCTCACAACTCATTACAATACCAACTAGATATAAAATAATAACCATGGCTCCTGGTCTCTGGCCACAGAAAATATACTCTATCTAGCACCCTTCCTAGCACCCTAAGCAACCATCAGCCAGCATAAACCCACATCACCAAAGATCATCATTAGAAAATGACCTGCAACCTAACTAAATTAAACCAACATTCCTTACTTAATGTATTAAAATCTGTAAAACAGTCTGCATAACTGACCCTAGGTTTTGATGATGCAGTAAACCATTTAAAAACTACATTTCTACACATCCTTAACAGCTTGGCTCTCCTTCACACAAAAAAGAACTAAACTCAGCCGTGCTCCATGGTTACCCAAGTCAACTAAGTAACAAAGGAATAAAGCATGAAAAGAAGGACTAAGCAACAAAACCAGCAAAAAAATGCAAGACTTTAGGCATCTCCAGAATCAAGTTAAAAAACAGTAATATCAAAAAGCGTGCACCATAAAATACACCAAAAACGGAAAAATAATCAAGTTAAAAACAAGTTATTAAAGACAAAACACACTTCTATACTGACCTTCAGGATGCCAATAAAACAACCCTAAAAAATTCTGGTCATCTATTAATTCACTATTTAATCCAGGAACCAAAAGTGACCCTAATCAACATCCTGATGCATCACTTCTTCAAACTGCCACTATATTTAAGTTGTACTTCATCAATACCATAGCCAATCAAATCACAAACAATTCTAAACCAGTGGTGGTGGTGGTGCTGCAGTAGCGTTGTCGCCTCACAGTAAGACGTTGTCCTGTTTGATTCTCAGCTAGAGAGTCTTCTGTGTGGAGACATGCTTGCATGGGCATACCTTCATTGAAGGATGTGCGTCAGGGCCGGCAACTCAGCATGTAAAAAATCTACTGCCAATCATTAGCGGACCGGAGTTCTGCTGTGGCGACCCCTAACAGGGAAAAGCTGAAAGACACAAAAACATAGCCTTAAACCAATATTCTCCTAACATCACTCGTAAAACATTTACACCTGAAAAACACTATTTTTCTCACCCACCAACTCTCCAGAGTCCCCTCAAGATCCTTAATCAAGTTCTCTAAAGCTTTCACTACAACCTGTCTTTATGTATCTCATAAAAACTATTAAACAAGCTTAAACCCAGCTCAACCTCCAGAGATAACCTTCTAAAAGAATATCTTAAACTAGCTATAGCATATCTCGTCAGCATCCTCATCAACATATCCATTAATGAATCAAATTCCAATACTATAGAAAAAGCAATTTATCATTCCTTTTGCATAAAGGAGGTAGCTTCACTGAAGTATCAAACTACTGTCCCATTGCCATCCTATCCCCCCCCCCTTTCCAAAGTATTAGAGAAATGTGCCCATCAAAAGCTCTTTGATTATCTTCTCCAAAACAAACTACTTACCACCACTCAACATGGCTTTAGGCCAGCCCATAGCATCACACCAGTTCAACCTTCTTTCATGGATACTGTATATAGTGATAGAGACTCAGGCAAAATTGTCTCCTCACTATTTATATGCATTTCAAAAGCATCCAATACTTTTCACATTCCAGAGTACTTCTATAACAATTCTTTAACTTTGGTCTCTCCTCTTCCTCCATCAAATGGTGTACTAGCCATCTATCCAACAGACGATGTGTAAAACGGCAAGACTGCCTGTCACCCTACCTTCCAAACATTACCAGTATCCCCCACAGTTCTACTCTTGGCCATCGTCTATTAAACATTTATTTCAATAGCCTACATACTGCCTCCTAACAAAGATCTCTAATTCAGAATGCAGATGACTATGCTATTATCTGCTCCTCGTACAACCCATCCTGCGTTCAACAAATAATCAAAGAAGCTTTCTCTTCTCTAGAAACCTAGCTTTATAACTCCCAACTGTCAATTAACTCAAATAAAATCATTGTCTTCAGTCAAAAATATGATCTGGTGGCAAAATCAAATGTTAAAATCCACTTCCAAAGTAATCCACTCATTGAAGCTGTTTGACACACTAAACTCTTAGGTGTGATCACTAATGAAAATTTAAAATCTGATTTGCATATCCAGAACAATATTAAAAAATACATCAAAAACTGGGTATGTTCTATAATCATAAAACAATATCTAAATATTCCTACCAAAATCACTCTTGCCAATATTTCCTCACTACTATGTGGAATTCCTATTCTCAACCAACCTCCACATTTCACTATAGCTAAATTTTCAACTAGTTCCACTCATTACACCCATAACTCTATTTCCTTACAATCTTTTAAATACTTGAACTACCACAGCACCTTATCTGTCTGCACATTATAACTGCCCACGACATTATTTACAAACCCACTGTCTGCCTGCTCTCAATTCTGATCTTCTGTTCACAGTAATACTCCCACAAGATCAATATGATCAGAAGACAAAACTCCACTTACTGAATAAACCTAATACACTGTTAAAAGCCTCTACACTAATTCTGCTGCCAAAGGTTGGAATAACCTTCCTATTAATATCAGATCAGACCCCAACATCCTTGTCTTCAAACTTGCATTAAAAGAATTCCTAAGTGAAGCAAGGATCTACTCCTGCTCTAAACCTGGTTAAGAACAATAGTGCCCCTACTCTTCCTAATACTCCGTCCTTAGTTGTTTCCTTTTTCTTTCCCCATATTTACTCAGTTTCCTAGTCCATACCTCTGTATTTTCCATCATTTGTTTCTTTCCCTCTTGCTCTTCTCTTAAATTTTAGATAGCTCTCTCACTATCACTGCTTCCTAACCACCTTACTACTATTTTCCTTATCTCTTTCTCATACCACCTTTTCTCTCAATAAGCATCTGATGTCATCTCCCTTCTACCTGACTTCTGTTCTGAAATACATACTCATATATCTATTGCTTCTTATTTTTTCAGTCTCACCAGAATTTTCAGATCTTGTCACCTACAGTAATGCTGGTTAATTTTGTACCTGCAATAATGCCCTTACTAATGACTATGATTATATCATTCTGTTATTTGCTATGTATTTGGAGCTTTTCTCCCTGGTTCTCTTCTGGAAAAAGGTACTTTGGACCCAGTCCGACTTTTCCCACTGACCATCACATACTACGGTACTGAGGAAATCAGACTATGTTGCGCAACGTATAAAACAAAGGTATGGCATCAAGGTCCAAGGAGATCACTGTTCCACTGTATTCAGCACTCATTAGACCTATCAAGGGGGTACAATGCCCCCTTTGGTATGTACTTAACCAGGCAGATCCAACAACTAGAACTCCAACAGAGGTTCCTCACTAAAAGAATACAAGGCTTAAGTAACATGTCCTAGGCAGACCGCCTCAAAACCCTGTCCCTGTATTTGGTCTCCCATAGGCTGTTGAGGGGAGATCTATGCCTGACATACAAAGCACTGTCAGACCCCACCCTGATGGACCTTCTGCATATCCGCAAAACAAACAGCACTAGAATTACCTGTTCTAAAGACTTAAGCTTTGGACAGGTAAGTATGCATCCTAGAGACTACCCCTTCTGTGGAACAGGCTTCCCATCCATGTAAAGCAGAGTTCCTCCCCAACCCAATTCAAGTGTAACTTGGATAACTGGATCAGAACAGGATAATCATCCCACATTTGACACCTATGTCTTTAATGGGCACATCTCCCAGGCCCCTGCTTACACTTATCAAAGGAACCAGAACCTGTCAGAGATTAGTGGGACACTGATAGGCTTAAATAGGCCCTAGTGGTTATTAGTCTAGTAAACATCTGTGTACCTGGTAAACAAATATATAAAAAATACTTCAATAAATAAAAAATGTTGAAGCTTTCTAAGATGGGGTTTTTCACAAAGTCTATTCATCAAGACTACAAAATAAATGGTCATATTATAAAAGAAAAAAAAAACACCACCACCATCACTTAAAATCTAGATATAATTGTAAAGAGCAGTTAACTCTGACCAGGGTTTGTCTATCAAGTCAGAAAAGTCCATTTTGCAGCCCATTCACATCTTAAGTCACTCAGGGGCAATAACTATACCAGTTTATACCACAATGAGCACACAGGTTATTAAATAAACACTGCATTTTGTAGCATTCAAACAAGCCACCTTGGGCAAAAGAACAATCAAGATTACAATCTATGTTAAGTGCCCTGGCAGATCATGTGCAGGGAAAGCTGGCAGAGTGATACAGGGCCTCATTCCCCCAGACACATCCAGACAGGAAAGTGAGAGATTTGAGGGGAGAATAAAGGAGAGGAGTAGGAGGAAGAGTGCAACACTCACAGGATTAAATTAACCTGGATAACTCTAGGTATCTGTTAGCTCTATGTTTGACAGGCAGTGGAACTCTGTCTTTCTATCTATCCATCCAGCCACCCTTCCCTTCATTAAAAGTGAGCAGTTCCATAGACTCCTTTTAGCCATAACATGGACCTAGGTTTTACACACAGACAACAAAGTAAAGCAAACATCTTTAGGTACATCATTTAGCAGCTTAAATAAATTATAATTAAAGAAATGGTTTCTGATATAATTCTTGACAGATTGAATATAACTATGTATAAACAATGTCAGCATTACAACTATGCTATGCTTCGTTACGAACATAAAAGTGAAGTTATACAACTTACACCCTTAGCAATTGACACTCTGTAACATGTACATTACTTCCAGAACTTCAAATTGTGCTGTTCTCACAGTCATAAAGCAGCTATACAGTGAGTGTACACATTTATATTGTGTTTGAATGGCAAGAAGTACAATATCAAGCCTAGCCTACAGAAGCAGATGCAGTTATACTCAATTCTCACATGTACTTCCAGTTGTTTATGAAAGGATAGCAGGCTGTTATTCTTTTGAAGTTTGCAGAGTAAAGTATCCCAGGATGCCAGTACAACTTTACACAATGGCCTTTAGTTAGTGGCTAGGGTATAATATGGTGGCCTGTTAAGATGGATTCCTTCTTAATTTCTCAGGCTGCTGAATCTGTTTCCAGTGTAAAGTCTGCTTTAATGGGTGGACAGTACTCTTCATTAAGGAGGCTTTTTAAAAGTATGATCATCATAAAGATACACAGTTCTCTGCACTACTGACAAACAGCTGGATCTTTCTACTGTGATGCAGTGATCTGTTTCCTGCTACTGGCAAGATCTAAATATCTGAACATTTTGTTTTCAGTTACTTCTAAGACTGAATGTTGTGAGGCAACTGTACACGATAATGGGCAATGCATTGTTTATCCTGAGAAGCAGCAGATTAATAGCTACTGATGGTCTTACCTTTGAAGTGAGAAGATGGGAAATTTTGTAATCCACTTTTATCTGTTCTAGGACTTTATCTGTTTTTATGTATGTACTGCCAGTCAATCTGTGGACCAGTGATCCACTGTGGCGGCCTCTAATCAGGAAAAACTGAAAGACATTGCCTTGTTTATGTATCTATGCTGAATGAAAAATTAGACTTTGATCATCCAACAGACCTGCTCATTCTCTTCACTGCTTTTATCCAACTGTTCCATTCTTTCCACTGGGAGAACCAGGTAACCCCAGGGTGGGTGACAGTCTTACAACCCATTTGTAACTGCCTGGAGTACCTATTCAGTTCAGCCCACTTGTTGCACATGGTGAGAATCAGGTGGTAGAGAGCAGGCCAGAATTCAAGTTTGACCTAGCTGCCTTACCACCCCTTGCAGCACCCCCCAACAGAGGATCTCTTAAGTGCTGCGTGAAGAGTGCCAACATATACTGACTTTCTCAGGGTCAAGTGCTTGGCATGCTTGTGCTCTGCAGTGGAACACCCACTGCTCCCTCCATGCGTCACCCAAGAGGTGAGCCACAGCCCCTCCCCACCACCACCATGTTGTTAAGCCAACAGTGGTTACTCACTTCTCATGCTCCCGACCTTGCTCTTCCAGTGTTGACACACTAATTAAGCTTGCTTCATCTGAACCATAGTCAGGGTTTCATCTTTCATAGCCACAGATCCAGGGACAGCTGCCAAGTACTTCTGAGGTGTAGTAGATGGTAGCTATTTCCCATCTGGGTCTGTTATTGATAACAGGTGGTGTGTGTTGGTTAATTTCTGGTTTGATCTTAAAATTACTATATTGGATTTTGGGGTATTAACAGCTAAATTATTACGCATAGCCCATTCCTCAGTACAGAAAA